>NW_025920406.1:98529-119718 GCF_902686445.1 Sciurus carolinensis
GCAGTAGCTCTGATCATTAGGTGGGGCAAATCCCATCCTGAGATGCCTGCTGGAGGTTTGAAGCTCATTGTCAGGTACTTCTCATGAATCAGGCTACTGAAGACTGGGAGGTTTCATTAGTATATGACTGTTATACTGTAGATTTTCTCTTTTCTCCTTATTGAAAAATTTAAGTTTGTATTTCTTTACTTTTCTTGCTCTCTTTTCCTTTTGTTTACCTGTTCCCTCAGTCTCTTTCTCCCTTTTTTGCATGCTAACATCCAATTTCTTTTGATTACACACTCATTCTTTCTATTATCTAGAATTTCTATATATTCTTTTCTTATCCCATTAACAGCTACATTCTACATCCCTTGGCATCCTCTTTGTCCTCCATTAGAAACTGCAGACCTTATTGCAAATCTGTTTGTTTTACTGAAGATAATATTTGAACTCATTCTGTTTATTATGACAATATTGTTATTGTCCTCATAGAACTATTGGTCTAGGATTGCATAGTGTCTGAATGGGGCACTGCTAATATTGATCTCCCCTTAAAGAAAGAGTTTTGGAAACCTATAGGGCCACTATAAGCCTATAGGGGGAAATCTGCAATATCCCAGATCTGCATTGCTAGAGAGGAAGATATATTAACACCAGGAAAAAACAAGGGAATAAAATGATCCAAACAAATCTAGATTCTATAGTAATAGAATCCAATGACAGTATGTTAGAAGAAATGTCAGAAAAGGACTTCAGATTATACATGATTAAGATGATTTGTGAAGCAAAGAATGAGATAAGAGAGCAAATGCAGGTAATGAATGATAATCCCAATAAGCTGAAAGAGCAACTGCAGGAAGCAAAAGATCGTTTCAACAAGGAGATAGAGATTCTCAAAACAACCAAATGGAAATCCTTGAAATGAGGAAAACAATAAACCAAATAAAAAACTCAATGGAAGCATCACCAAAAGAATAGACCACTTGGAAGAGAGAACCACAAACAATGAAGACAAAGTATTTAATCTTGAAAATAAAGTTGCCCAAACAGAGAAGATGGTGAGAAATCATGAACAGAATCTCCAAGAAATATGGGACATTATGAAAAGATCAAATTTAAGAATTATTGGGATTGAGGAAGGCACAGAGATACAAACCAAAGGTAATAAAACCTATTCAATAAAATAATATCAGAAAATTTTCCAGGCCTGAAGAATGAAATGGAAAATCAAATACAAGAGGCTTACAGAACACCAAATGCACAAAATCACAACAGATCCACACCAAGGCACATTAAAATAAAAATGCCTAACATACAAAATAAAGATAGGATTTTGAAGGCCATGAGAAAATACAATCACATTACATATAGGGGGAGACAAATACAGATAGCAGCCAACTTCTCAACCCAGACTCTAAAAGCTAGAAGGATCTGGAACAACATATTTCAAGCTCTGAAAGAACATGTTTGCCAACCAAGAATCCTATACCCAGCAAAACTAACCATCAGATTTGAAGATGAAATAAAATCCTTCCATGATAAACAAAAGTTAAAAGAATTTACAAATAGAAAGCCTGCACTACAGAATGTTCTCAACAAAATATTCCATGAGGAAGAAATGAAACACAACAATGTAGGTCAGCAAAGGGAGGAACTACCTTAGAGAAAAATCACTCAATGGAGAAACCAAGCAAACTTAAAAACCAAAAAAAAAAATTCCAAATGACTGGGAATACAAATCATAGCTCAATAATATCCCTGAACAATAATGACCTAAACTCATCAATCAAAAGACAAGACTTGGCAGAATGGATTAAAAAGAAAGACCCAACAATATGCTGCCTGCAAGAGACTCATCTCATAGAAAAAGACATCCACAGACTAAAGGTGAAAGGATGAGATAAAACCTACCACACACATGGACTCAGTAAAAAAGTGGGGGTTTCCATCCTTATATCAGATAAAGTGGACTTCAAGCCAAAGTTAGTCAGAAGTGATAAAGAAGGACATTTCATACTGCTCAAGGGAACCATTAATCAGGAAGAAATAACAATAGTAAATATTTTTGCCCCAAACAATGGGGCATCCCTGTACATCAAACAAATCCTCCTCAATTTCAGGAATCAAATAGACCACAACACAATAATTATGGGTGACTTTAGCGCACTGCCGTCACCACTAGAAAGATCTTCCAAACAAAAGCCAAACAAAGAATCCATAGAACTCATAACACAATCAATAACCTAGACTTATATAAATATTCCATCCATCAATGAGTGGATTCACTTTCTTCTCAGAAGCACATGGAACCTTCTAGAAAATAGACCATATGTTATGCCACAAAGCAGCCCTTAGGAAATGCAAAAAAATAGAGATACTGCCTTGTGTTCTATCATATCATAATGGACTGAGAGTAGAAATCAATGACAAAATAAAAAAGAAAAATTACTCCAACACCTGGAGACTAAACTATATGCTCTTGAATGAAACATGGATAACAGGGAACATAAGGAAAGAGACAAATAATTCTTAGTGATCAATGAGAATGATGATACAACATATCAAATCTCTGGGACACTCTGAAAGCAGTACTAAGAGGAAAATTCATTGCATGGATCACATTCCAGAAAAGAATGAAAAGTCAACAACTAAATGACCTAACATTACAGCTCAAAACCCTAGAAAATGAAGAACAGAATAACCACAAAAATAGTAGAAGACAGGAAATAATTAAAATCAGAGCTCAAATCAATGAAATTGAAACAAAAGAAACAATTCAAAAAATTGACAAATAAAAATTTAGTTCTTGAAAAAGTAAACAAAATAGACAAACCCTAAGCCACACTAACAAAGAGGAGAGAGAAAACTCAAATTACTAAAATTCATGATGAAAAATGTAATATCACAACAGACACCAATGAGATACACAACATAATGAGAAGCTACTTCGAAAATCTGTATTCAAACAAAATAGAAACTACCGAAGACATTGACAAATTTCTAGAGACTTATGCTGCTCCCAAACTGAACCAGGAGGACATACACAATTTAAACAGATCAATATCAAGCAATGAAATAGAAAAAGCCATTAAAAAACCTACCATCCAAGAAAAGCCCAGGACCAGACAGATTCTCAGCCAAGTTCTACAAGACCTTCAAAGAAGATCTCATTCCAATACTTCTCAAAGTGTTCCAGGAAATAGAAATGGAGGGTACCCTACCAAACTCATTCTATAAAGTTAATATCACCCTCATACCCAAACCAGGAAAAGAGACATCAAGGAAAGAAAATTTTAGACCAATATCCTTGATGAATATAGATGCAAAGATCCTTAACAAAATATTGGCAAACCATATCCAAAAACATATTAAGAAAATCGTGCACCACAATCAAGTGGGGTTCATCCCTGGAATGCAAGGATAGTTTAACATCTGCAAATCAATAAACATAATCCATCATATTAGTCTTAAAGATAAGAATCATATGGTTATTTGCATTGATGCAGAAAAAGCGTTTGACAAAATACAACACCCCTTCATGCTCAAAACACTAGAAAAAAATAGGGATAGTAGGAACATACCTGAACATTGTAAAGGCTATTTATGCTAAGCCCATGACCAACATCATTCTTAATGGAGAAAAACTGAAATCATTCCCTTTAAAAACAGGAACAAGACAGGGATGTCCTCTTTCAACACTTCTATTCAATATTGTCCTCGAAACTCTAGCCAGAGCAATTAGACAGACTAAAGAAATTAAAGGGATGCAAATAGGAAAAGAGGAACTTAAGTTGTCACTATTTGCTGATGACATGATTCTATATTTAGAGAATCCAAAAACCTCCTCCTGAATACTTCTAGACCTCATCAATGAATTGGCAAAATAGCAGGTTATAAAATCAACACGCATAAATCTCATGCATATTTATATGCAAGCGATGAAACATCTGAAAGGGAAATGAGGAAAACAACTCCATATGCAAGAGCCTCAAAAAAATAAAATACTTGGGAATCAATCTAACTAAAGAGGTAAAAGATCTCTATAAAGAAAACTACTAAACATCAAAGAGAGAAATTGAGGAAGACCTTAGAAAATGGAAAGATCTCCCATGTACTTGGATAGGCAGAATTAATATTATCACAATGGCCATACTAGTCAACGTGCTATACAGATTCAATACAATTCCAATGAAAATCCCAATGATGTACTCATAGAAATAGAGAAAGCAATCATTGAAATTCATCTGGAAGAATTAGAAATCCAGAATAGCTAAAACAATCCTTAGCAGGAAGAATGAAATAGGGGTATCACAATACCAGAACTTCAACTATACTACAAAACAATAGCAACAAAAATGGCATGATATTGGGACCAAAATAGACAGGTAGATCAATAGTACAGAAAAGGGGACATGGACACAAAACCAAATAAATACAATTTTCTCATACTAGACAAAGGTTCCAAAAATATGCAATGGAGAAAAGCTAGCCTCTTCAACAAATGGTGCTGGTAAAACTGGGAATACATATGCAACAGAATGAAAATAAACTCTCACCATGCTCAAAAATCAACTCAAAATTCATCGAGAGCCTTGGAATCACAACAGAGACCCTACATCTTATAGAAATAAAAGTAGGTCCAAATTCAACTTGTTGGCTTAGGATAAGTCTTCCTTAACAGACTCCCATAGCACAAGACATAAAAGCAAGAATCAATGACTGGGCTAGATTCAAACTAAATAGCTTCCTCTCAGCAAAGGAAACTATCAGCAATGCGAAGAGAGAGCCTACAGAGTGGGGGAAAAATCTTTGCCACTCACACTTCAGATAGAGCACTAATTTCCAGAATATATAAAGAACACAAACAACTCTACATGAAGAATACAAATAACCCAATCAACAAATGGGCTAAGGATATGAACAGACACTTCACAGAAGAAGATCTACAAGCAATCAACAAACATTTGAAAAACTGTTCACCATCTTTAGTAAGAGAAATCCAAATCAAAACTTCCCTAAGATTATATCTCAACCTAAATAGAATGGTGATTATCAAGAATACAAGCAACAATAGGTGTTGGAGAGGATGTGGGGAAAAAGGTACACTTATACATTGCTGCTGGGTCTGCAAATTAGTGCAGCCACTCTGGAAAGCAGTGTGGAGATTCCTTAGAAACTTGGAATGGACCCACCATTTGTCCCAGCTACCCCACTCCTTGTCCTATACCCAAAGGACTTAAAATCAGCATACTACAGAGATACAACCACATGAATGTTCATAGCTGCTCAATTCACAATAGCCAGATTGTGCAACCAACCTAGATGTCCTTCAATTGATGAATGGATAAAGAAACTATGGTATATATACAATGTAATATTACTCAGCTATAAAGAATAATAAAATTATGGCATTTGCAGGCAAATGGATGAAATTGGAGAATATCATGCTAAGGTAGATAAGCCAATCTCAAAAAACCAAATGATTAATTATCTCTCTGATAAGCAGATGATGACACATAATGGAGGGTGGGAGGGGGGAAGATTGGAGGAAAGAAGGACTCTATAGAGGAAAAAGAGTGGTGGGAGGGCTGGGGGGTATGGAAAAAATGGCAGAATGAATCAAACATCATTGCCCTATGTAAATGTATGATTATGCAAATTGTGTGCTGTTACTCCATGTACAAACAGAAACAACATGTATCCCATTTGTTTACAATAAAAATATATTAAAATTTAAAAAATCATTGAAAACACAGGTAAGAGATTGTAGATAGCTTTGCACTGAAAATTTTCTGTGTGTCTTTTGTTTGTTAGACCAGTTCTTGTTTTTCTATTTTATTTGTATAAAGTACTGTAATTGAATCCAAGGTTTAATGTGTGTTAGGCAAGCACTCTACTACTGATCTACATCCCCGTTCCTTTTTTTTTTTTTTTTTTTTTGGTTGCTGAGGATCCAACCCAGGGCCTTGTGCTTACAAGGCAAGCACTCTACTGACTAAGCTATCTCCCCAGCTGCCCACATTCCTTTTTATATTATTTTATTTGGGGCATGGGTAGCCTGGCTAAGTTGCCAAGGCTGTTCTCAAACTGGTTTTCCTGCATTAGACTCCTGAGTAGTTACGATGACAAGCCTGTACCATTGTGCCCAGATTTTTTGTTGTTGTTTTTCTAATTTAATACTTTTTTAAAATTGGTTTCAAGCAATTTCACTTTTTTGGTCCAGTAGGAAAACATTTATGCAATTCACCTAACTAGTCCCTGAACCCTTTGAGTGTACTACTGCTGGAGTTTACTTTTCTGACAGATTTTCATGTAAGGAGCACATTATCTCAGCAGTAAAATTGCATAAAGCCAAATGCTCCTCCCAATTCAGCCTACACTGAAATCCAAAGAACACTCTGTGACCTTCCTCTTCCTCTGGGTTGAAAAGAACCCAAAGCCATCTTAAACCCTAACTTCATAAGACCTTGGTCTTCATTTTGAAAAATGAGCATACCTGTTTCACATATATCTGTATTCCTGAGGTACAATTGTAACATTTAGTCAAGGAAGTTTCCCATTTTGATACCCCAAAATGCTAAAAAATGGCATGTAAAATAATCTTCAACCTCAGAGGACTTAAGAATCTGAGAGTGCTTCCAAAAGGTCCATGATGCATAGTAATTCATAGTGGGGACAATAGTAGTTGTCCTATAACACTTTTGAGAACACTAAATAGACCACTTTTTTAAAAAAATATTTTTAGATGTTGATAGACCTTTATTTTATTCATTTATTTATATGCAGTGCTGAAAAATTAACCCAGTGCCTCACACATGGTAGGCAAGTGCTCTACCAGGGAGCCATAACCCCAGTCCCACCTTTTTTAAAAATAAGAAAAAAACACAAATTTGAATTTCCAGGGTATTGTAAAAGTCCAAAATACTGTAGCTGGAAATAAATCTGGAGATCACCAACTGTTTGCATTTCACCAGTAAAGACTCAAGATATCAGGAGTTATCCTTCATGGTTGAGGTTCCATGGTAATATCATTAGCTTGTGAAGTCCACAGGCATAGTGTTTCTCCCATTTTTATGACCATAGATGTGGTTTCTAAAGCAAACAGAATCACAGAGTGTACTTTATCTACTCAATTATAGTTCATGCATAACCAACTTTGGTAGATTGTATTCCTATTCCCAACTCTCTCTCTTCTCCCCTATAGGATTACTGTGCATCCAGACCCTTAGTCATGTGACTTTCTGTATCTCTTAATGGACAGAACCCATGTGTTTGTTTTGGAATGTTTATGAACATGATGTATGAGTTGAAACTTTAAATGTGCCTGCTTAGATTGTTCCTACTGCCAGCTATGAAAGCTATATAAATTAAATAAGTGCCATGGTGATTAAAATTTTTCCTAAACTTCCACATAAATATTAATTAATACCATTTCAAAAAGTGTATGTTTATAGATTATGTTTGTGTGCCTTAATATCATCACCTGTAGAGGTGGAACTAGAGTTGTGCCTGCGTTCTCCTTCATTATGCCTCTTTATGAGTCCCATATCTCCTTTCCATGTTAAGTCTTCACCTTAGGTCTTCTGCTAATAAGATAAAGGTAACTGTTTTTTAATTCAATGGCTATCTTGCACATGTGTTTGGCCCTCACCACTTAGAGTTGCACTTATTGTTTGGGAAATTATCTGCTATTAATATTTTCTTTATTTTTTAATTTAATATTTTGTTATGTTTAGTTATACATGACACTAGAATGTATTTTGACATATTATACATACATGGAATATAACTTTCCATCCTTGTGCTTGTGCATGATGCAGAGTTACACTGCTCATGAATTCATTTGTGAACATAGGAAAGTTATGTTCAATTCATTTTACTGTCTTTCCTATTCTCATTTCCCTCCCTTTCCTTTATTCTCCTTTATCTAACATTCTTCTATTTTTCCTTCCCCCACCTTATTGTGTGTTAGCATCTGCATATCAGAGGGATATTCAGCCTTTGGTTTTTTGGGATTGACTTATTTCACTTAGTATGGTAGTCTCCATTTCTTTTCATTTATTTGCAAATGCCATAATTTCCTTCTTCTTTATGCTCAGTAATATTCCATTGTGTATATATACAACATTTTTTATCCATTCATCTGTTGAAGGACATCTACTTTGGTTCCATAGTTTAGCTATTGTGAATTGAGCTGCTATAAACATTGATGTGACTGTGTCACCATAGTATGTTGATTTTAAGTCCTTTGGGTATAAATCTAGGAGTGGAATAACTGGGACAAATGGTGGTTATAGTCCAAGTTTTCTGAGGAATCTCCATTTTGCTTTCCAGAGTGGTTGCACCAGTTTGCAATCCCCCCAGCAATGTATGAGTAAACATTTTTCACCATATCCTTGACAACATTTATTCTTACTTGTATTCTTGATAATTATTATTCTGCCAGGAGTTAGATGAACTCTTAATGCCATTTTAATTTGTATTTCTCTAATCACTGGAGATGCTGAACATTTTTTATGTTTGTTGTGTGCTATTAATATTTTCAAAATAGTATAGTCCTCACAGGTTAAGTAGAATTTGCTCACATTTGCTCTTCTTATGTTCCTTGGTGATAACTTGATCATAAATTTACACATAGCTTAAAGGAGAACCAGAAAAATACAGTTCTTCTTTGGGCAGTCCCATTCTAAAGGGATATATGATATTGTAAGAGGAGGAGAAAATATTTTACTGAGTATCTAGCAGTGTCTGCTTCTTGTCTAGCCACTAAAATTCAAGGTTAATACTACTCTTGATATGCTCATTTCTACCCCAAAGATGACAGCTCCAAACCCATCTGGCTACTGCACCCAACTTGAATTGCATGTCTAGGTGACATGCAGTTGTCACCTTCAGATTCAGTTGTAGCTCCTTGTGGTCTGGTGATTCATTAACAGAAAGAATACCATCTGTGTTCTCCAACACCTGACAATTCCAGTTTAATAGAAACTGGATGGTTGTAGATGAGATGTCCTGTTCTTAAGTATCCCTTGGGCCTTCCACTACCATAGGTCTTAGGAGGGATGGATTGGGAAACTAATTATTCTAAAATCTCAAAGGAGATTTAGGTAACTGAAAAAAAAGAACATTGCTTTATCTTTCTAGGAGAAAGTAGCATTGGACAGAAGGAAAGGTACTTGGTGACCAAAGGCACAATTTTGGTGGTAATCTGTGAGGACAGACACTAGTTAAATAAAGGTTTTAGTGGAAGTGTTGCAGGACAAAGTGAGAAGAGAATACAGAGCAAAATTAAATAGCAACTCTTTTAAAATAAGAACTACTTTACTAGGTCATCTTGATGTGTCCATTGAAAGATTAGTGTGTTTTGATGAATAACTTTTGACAGAACCACATCAAAAAGTTAAAACATTCTGCCCAGTGCTGTGGCACTCACCTGTAATCCCAGTGTCTCAGGATGTTGAAGCAGGAGGATCCCAAGTTCAAAACCAGCTTAAGAAAAGTAGTGAGGCCCTAAGAAACTTAGTGAGACCCTGTCTCAAAATGAAAAAGAATGGGTTGTGGCTCAGTACGTAAGTGCCCCAGGTTCATTCTCTCATACCCCAACCAAAGTGAAAACATTCCTTTTTATTACATATATACATACATATATAAATATATACATATACAAATATACATATACATATATATATATATATATACACATATTTATGCACACACAAACAACTACACCTTTGATCCTCTTTTCTTTCATTCTCCCAATAGGTGATGTGGACACTATGTGTTCCCCATTGTGTGCTTCCTATGTTTTTATACAATTCAGACCACATATTGGTTGGTCCAAAACAGGCATCTTCCTTATGGAGTAAAATAATTCTTCAAGCCAAAGATCTATTTGTAACCATATTTAAAAGTAGTTGAAATGAAAACAGCTGTAGTTCATCTAAAAGTAGTTTAAAACATGCATGGGGATTTTAAAGTAAATTCTACCAGTAGTGTGGATCTGAAGATCAAGTCCATGAGGTGGGGAGGAGGTAGAGAAAAGGGTAGGATCTCTTGTTTGAACAGATTTCCTGAAAGGAAGGTGTTCTGTATTTTGGCATTTCTATCAAGCTTGCTTGGGAGTTGTTGACAGTTTTGTTTTAGTAGGAGTTTGTTACTTTAAGGGAAAAGCAGAAAGTTAAAAGTGAATGTGGAGAGTAGGGAAGCAAAAGGGTTTAGAGGACCATTCTGTCTCCAGAGGGAGTAAAAAGGCACTGCCTATAACAGCAGCTAAAAACTACAGAAATTGTAGATGATATTTTTTTGTTTTTGTTTTCTGCCCAATGCAGATTTGCTCCACGTTTTCTTCCCATTAAGAGAGGGAGAATTGCTGCCAATGAATATTGGCTGAAAGGAGGTGGGACAGAACAGTGCATCCCCATCAACTATTGCTGTTGTTTGTACTTCTGTAGCTTATATTTCTTTTATTAGAGCAGAAACACAGATTAACTTCCAGATCACAGCTGAAGAATCGGCCAGGTGCTTCTGGAAACAGTAAGATAATACTATGGAGCTTCTCAGTTCTGGGTCCTGCAGGCAACAGGGCTGCCCTAGCCTGTGCGAGATTCCTTCTGAAGAGGGCAACCAAATCTGGCTTTCACAAAGTCACCTCTTGTTACAGCATTTATTTGAGTGTCATGGCAACTGTCTTTCTTAAAAACTGTTGACAGATTTGTGCTTTCTGTCTCTTGTCATTCTTTCTTTAAGAAATGTGACATTGCCATAGCAAGGTGAAGACCTTGGAGACCATGACCAAGAAAATAATTGCTGTGATTGGGAGTGAAGCCTGTGGGCTCTCTTCTGCCAAGTGCTGCCTGGATGAAGATTTGGAATCTGTTTGCTTTGAAAGAACTGATGACATTGGAGGGTTTTGTAGGTATCAGGTAAATCTCCTTGTCCCTTAATACTTGAAGTCCTCCCTGTAGATGGGTGAATGCAACATTTTATCTCATGTTAGGTAATATGAGAGCTTTATAGTAACTAAACCTGATAAAATTCTGCCTGTTGACTTCTTAATATCCCCCACCCTACATTTTATGAGGGTTTCTGTTTACTTCTGTTGGCTGCAAAATGCAATGCAGATGTCCCTTTTTTTCCTTTTCTACTGTCTATGAAAACCACAGACAACATTTTTATTTCATTAGTTTTCTGTTTTTCAGAAGAAGAAAACAATCTGGTGAAGCAGGGAGGATGAGTAACAGAACAACATATATTAGAATCACAAATGGATTAGAAAATGTAGGGATTAGAAAATGTAGAGTGGTTGCTTCTGATATGTCATTAAGGTAAATGAGGTAGAATTGCCTGCTAATAACTCCTTCCAGGAATACCCTCCTCCAATCTTCAACATTATGTTTTTATTAAAAAAAAAAAAATCCAGGTATTTTTCTGACATTTCTTGTTCTTGAATTATATATAAAATTTGATAGTATTGTTTGCTGTAAACTTCTTGCTTTGAGAAGTTCAAAGTCCTTTTTCTTCCAGAAGAGGGTAGAGGGCACCAGCAAATGGACTTTCTTGTTCTTACACATACTCAGTTTTAAAGTTAAATTGTTTTAATATGCACTTGCAACCCTGCAACTTGTTAGTAACCATTGACAGTATAATCTATTTAAATTGTATGCTTACTAAGTGCCAAAAAGTATCACTCACCTTCATTGATCTCTAACTTGGTTTACTTTTAAACTCATTTTATGAACAAGTGAATGGAATTGAGATGTCACAGACATATTTCACATGATAAAAACTAACACAGTGTTGGCCAGCTACTTAAAAGTGGCCTTATGACATTTCTTAGTTGAACAAATGTGTTGTATCTTGGTTCCATTTGGGGAACTAATTCTGACTATAGTCTTATTCAGATCTAAAATGAATCCCCTTAGCAAATCCCTGTACCTTTTTCATAATCATATATGGACTGACAACCCTGTTAATTTGTTTTTAGTAACAGAAAATTCTACTCTTGAAATCCAGCCACACCCTAGTGTAGAGGTTAAGAGCACTGTTTCAGATTCAAAGACCGTCATTTATGAGATGTATGGCCTTGGGCAAATCATTAAACCTCTCTGCCCACTGTTTTTTTAATCTTTAGGAAGGAATACTAGTAATACCCACTTTGTACAGTGATCATAGGGAGTAAGTGAATGAATAATTACATCAATCACTTATAAAAGTGACAACTCCGCATAAGGTTACATGTCAGTTATTATTCATGCCTAGAGTGAGACCCCCACATTTTGAGTCTCCTTAAGCATCCTAGCCAGGATGCTATTCCAGGTTTGGCAATTACTGAACAACTGTGAAATCAATTGAGGCAGGGATGATTTTGGGAGTGTAGCCATTATTCTGCTGATTATCAGTTTTGTGGTTTTTAAACTCTAAAGGGATTTGAAGTTAAAATCTGCTGAATATACAGAATGGGGATTTCTTTCTTATTATCCTCTGGGCAAAATTTCAACAACTTTTAAACTGCTTCCATAAAAAAATAAACTTTCATCATAATGCTCTGCCTTCTCTGACTTTTCTTAACACAGACATACCAATATGGTTCATTATTTTATTCTAGAACCAAGAATGATGCCTGGCATATATTTCCTACCCAATATATTTAGGTTTAATAAATGGATTTCTGAAACAGAAGCTGTCCTGAGTGTCGGCTAAGAATATTTATGGAGGTATAGACCCTCCTTTTCACATTTTTCAGTTGCATAACTATGGATACTAAGATATTATAAACATCCTTTAATGGACTGAACACATTTTGCATGCTTCTGGTGGTTACCTTGAGAACTTTTTCCTGAGATGTACTTCACTATCAGTCCCATGAACATTATTTGGAGTCTAGTTGTCCCTTCATCCCCCAAAACATTTTTATACTTTGTTACAGGTTTCATATGTAGAATTGATCTAAGCCCTTTGAAATTGCACCTCCACTGGTAGGTGTCCAATAAGAACACTAGGAATTCAGGGTTTCTATTTTTTGTGACAATTTCCTGGGATTCAGTATATTTTTATTTTCTTCTCAGGTAGTACCACTTGAACTTTCCAATAATGATTCCTCTTTCATTTTTCTATCTGCCAAACAAGTGTTTTCTCTGACACCACCATTTCTATTTTCTGATCATGTTCCACCTACCAAACTGGTATTGCTCTTCCTTGTACAGCTGAAAACTTTCTAATAATTATATGAGCTCTCAAGACACTATTTTCAATCAATTCTTGATCTCTTCATTAACATTGAGTAAGATTGACGGTAGAAAGTAGGTTGTGATATGATATATATATATCAGTTTATTTTGATGATACTTTATGAATGAAATTACTTGAAAAGTTAATAAATTTCTTTCAAAATGCTAAGAATTTAATAAGTACTCAATGCTATAAAATAATGTTGATTTTTTTAGTCAAACTGCATATCTAAAAATTATTAAAGCATGCTAAATTGTGCTTTTCAAACTTTAATGTACACATGAATTACTGGAGATTCTCATGAATTAATTTGGCATATACCAAAATTCTCCATTTCTGACAAGCCCTAAGTGATATTTATGCTGATGATTATATAACTATTTCACATAATAAAGTTTTAAAGTATAAACAGATAAACAAATAGATGCCATGTGGGTGCAATATAATATAAAAGGTAACTGTTACTGTTTAATCAGAAAATTAAATAATATACACCCTTTAATGAAATATTTTTTTTAAAAATAAATTTTATAACTCCTCCTTTCTCAAAAAAAGGCAAAAAAAAGAATAAGACAATAAATGGATTGAAAAACACTTAACAGGGTATAGTTTATGATCGCCCACCGCCCGCAGGGACAATCACAACACGTACGCTCTTGATCACAAGAACCAAAAAGCTGCTTTATTCCACAAGTCTCAGACTTATATTGAGAACATCAGCCTATCAGAGAGTAGACTACCAGGAAAGTCAGCCTATCAAGGAACAGTGTCCAGGCAGTTACAAGAATCGCCTCATATACAGCAGCCAATCAGAGTTACTTCCTGAAACTTGTTTGAGTACGGCTTATTCTGGCAAGCTGCCAGGCACCATCTTAGAGATCAGGCCAGGGTGTGGCTCTGGGGCCCTATGAGCTCGCCCCTGACATCTCCCCCTTATTCTTTAAATAAAGAAAAGATGACTTGGGACCATGCTTGTCTTAGGTTGTCCATGGCAAATTACATCCTTACCCATCATTGGAATTCTGACCTCCAGGCGTCAGAACCCTGTCTTACGTTGGTATGCATTTCTTACCTGTCTTTGACTACTGGTTCAGCATGCTTAGTCATACTTGGGGGGATGTTCCTGTCTCAATGGCTGTCAAAGTCTGTACTATAGCCCGTTGATGACATCGGGCATCTTGGCGAGCTCTGATTTGGTTGCATATAACACAGGCTATCCCTAAGCAGATAATAATCAGAACAGCTACTGTTCCAGCCCACTGTTTTGTGAACCCCAGGGCTTTAGATAACAAAGAGAACATCTCGTATACCGATGCAACTTGAACCCTGGTGGCATTGACTGAATATTTCAGCTCATAGCTGACTGGTTAAATTATCAAATGTAGATGACCAATTGCCAGTAAGGTAGACAGAGAAATTTTTAGATAACATAGCCGCAGAGCTAAGGTATTATAAGCAATAGGGGTGACACACACTGCTCTTAAAGGATAAACACATCCCAGTCCCAAAAGTTCTTGCAAGATATCCACTTGTTCTTGTAGTAAGACCACTCTTTGATTTACAAGGAGTATGCCTGCTGTTAGATGTTGGTTTAAGGTCTCTATAGTCTATAAGACTGCAGCTGTATTTTCGGCCAAGTGATTGTTGTTGCTTTCTGTATGGTGTGTCAATGCTGCTGCTGCAGAGGCTGCAATGGTAGTGATCACAGCTGCTGTGAAGCCAAAATCTCTTCTGTTTCTTGATAATAGCACTGGCAGTTCTGTATCTGTAACAGAGACTGGGACTGGTAGGAAGGTAGGAACACACATTAAGACTGCCAGCAGGAACCTAGAAGCATTCCAACATTGAGAGAGATAGCATAAATCTGAAGTACAATTGAGAGAAGCAGTTGTTTCATTAGTTCAGAAACATAAAAGGGGGAAACACACAAACTGGGGTAGGTGGAAAGGTACATAATTGAACTGTTCCTCCTAATAGACTGAAAAGAGGTTGTAAGTTAGTTCAAGGGGGAAAGGCTACGAGCATCATGGTCATCAGGAGTATGTTCAGCATCTTCATTTTTTTTTTATTGTAAACAAATGGGATACATGTTGTTTCTCTGTCTGTACATGGCGTAAAGGCATACCATTTGTGTAATCATAAATTTACATAGGGTAATGTTGTTTGATTCATTCTGCCATTTTTTCCCTTCCCCCCTCCCCTCCCACCCTTCCCCTCCATCTATACAGTCCTTCCTTCCTCCATTCCTGCCCCCCTCCCTAAACCCAACTCCAACCCCAACACTAACCCTTCCCACCCCCCATTATGTGTCATCATCCACTTATTAGCGATATCATTCTTCCTTTGGTTTTTTGAGATTGGCTTATCTCACTTAGCATGATATTCTCCAGTTTCATCCATTTGCCTGCAAATGCCATAATTTTATCGTTCTTTATGGCTGAGTAATATTCCATTGTATATATATACCACATTTTCTTTATCCATTCATCAATTGAAGGACATCTAGGTTGGTTCCACAATCTGGCTATTGTGAAAGCATCTTCATTTTTTTGGTCTGAGTTACTTGTTGGTAGCGTTTTGCACTGGTCGAGTTAGTCACTCAGGAACCCAGACAGGCAATGTTTTATCCTGTGGAAACACACAAACTGAGCCGCGGCTCCAGTAAAGCACCGGGTCCGGGCCGTTCCATTGTCTTGTAAAAACATCCTTTCATTTTACCGTCACTCTATCATGTTGTTTATGATTGCCATGTCTCTCAGTGGCACAGTGACCCTCATTATCCAGAGTTAAAAATTTTTAAAATAAAGAGGCAAAGATAAAGTTTATCTTTAGGGGACCTGAAGGTCTCCCCTATTCCCCCTTTTGTTTATAAAGAGCATTTTGAGGGTGAGATGTGCAGTTCAACAATATCTTGTCCTTGTGGGTTATAAGGTATACCTGTGGTTAGAGTTATTTCAAATTTAGTGAGAAATTGGTTCAGGAATGTGAGTAACTGTCGCCGCCCATGGCAATTTTTCTCCGCCTGCAGCAACATTTTGTGCCGGTATAGAGGATAGAGGAACTGAGGTTTGCTTGCTTTAAGAGAAGAGAGAAAGAGAGGCTTTGCATAAGAGAGAAAGACTTTGCTTAAGAGAGTGAGAGACTACACTTTCAGAAATCTTATCTTATGATCACATTATAAGCCTGTTGACTGGCTTTGAGGCATTTGTAGATGCAGAATAGAATTAATACAAGCACACCCAAGGCTATTAGTGTAAAACCTAAAAATTCCCAAAATTTGGTGCCAAATTATGCTAAAAAATCTGTTTCACCCTCTCTATATTTTGCAATATTAACTCCATTAACCTTCTAATCAGTGCACTTCCCTTTACTTATAAACCCTCCTTAAAGGTGAGGTACCAACATGAAGAATTAAAAAGTTGCACAGGATGAAAATAAGCAGCTTGCTTTACTGAGAAAAGATGGAAATCATCTATGTGGCTAAATCAGCTTATGAGGGGCTATGGGTCCAACCAATTCCAATTTGGGAATTGCCCGAGTGATGCAATCACTATCAGCAAAAAGATCTGTTACTCCTTAAACTCACAAGGGCTATGACAGCTGCTTCCATTTTGTGAGCCTTGAGTTGAAGAGCCCTGTGCCTTGTTTCTCAAATGATTTGGTAACATCTTGCCCTCAACATCAGTAATTTGCACTCGTTAACCCAATGTTTTCCTTTTCTACACTTTGGACAAAGACCTGGGGCATAAGGTGTAACAGATTTTACTATAGTTATCTCTTATCTTTTGTTAGGGCATTGTCTCTTTGCTGCTGTGTATCTGTACATACACTCCAGGATCATATTGATTTTGAGTATCATATTAGCCTTCTATTAGTATATCAACATTTCTACCAGGAAACCTTTCTACTACATTTTTGCAAGCAGTTTCAACAGCTATTTCTTGCCACTGAGCTCTCCAATTAGACATTGTCCTCCAGATAACACTGCTCTGCATACCTGTTTCCAATCAGTCTTAACTGCCTCTTTAAAGTTTTTCTAATGGTTGATGGTATCTCTATTTTGGTCCTCAAATACGGGCAGGTTCTACAAATTTTGAAGCTCTTTATATTAGGTTTAGCTTTCTACTACCTTTTCCCCTAGTTCTTAAGTTTTTGCTACCACTTGGTTATTTCTTTGGGGGTTCTTTGTATTAGATTTAGCTCTCCTTTTCTATTCCGTCCAGCAGAACCGGCGCGGAGAAAGGAGACACCACCAATCTTTAGTTGACCAGATTTATTGCGTCCTCCCTGTTTCTCTGCCTCCTTTGTTCTGCCTTATCTCCCTTCCACTACCCTCTCCCTTTCTCCTCCCCCCAGGCTCCTAACTTATCAGCCAATTATAGCAAAGCTTTCTCTCACACAGGAGAGCATGCAGAGGAATGTCAGCATAGCACTATATGGATCACGAGCTGTCCACGCGCGGCATGATATCAGATAGCCAATCCTAGAGCCTGGCATCAACATGTCATAAGTCTCCAAGAAACTACTAGGCAAGAAACTCTCATGGGTACTTCCTTATTTTGGTACCCAGTGCCCTTTGGCTCATTGCCAGGTGCCATCTTGTCCAAGACGGCCCTCCACAGGCTCCCCCTTTTTATTATAAAAAGAAAAGAACAGCGACTGTGCCTGTCTTAGGTGCCAGAGTCAGACTTTATCCTTACCCGTCATTGGGAGTCAAAGAGCTGTTGGCATGCTTTGATCCTTGTCTTAGGTTGGTATAAAGGCCACCCTGTGCTTACCCGTCATTGACTACCAGTCCTGTAATTGGGAGAGCCAAATCTGAGGATCAGAGCCTTGGTCCATGGCCATAAGGGCTTGCCGTACCACTAAAGCCTGCCATCTTTGATGACTCCTTAGAGACAACAGATATCTGAGCAGCAATAATAACAGCAAGAACAACAAACTCATCATAGCAAAACTTCCCATCCATTGTTTACCAAATTGTAACGCTGACTGTAAGAAACTAATGGCTTCTGGCATACCCGGGACCTTGACCTGAGTACTATTTACCACAAATATAGAATTTCTTAATAGGGTAGTCAAATTAGTAAACTCTTTAGTCCATGTCCCATTAAGCATGCTACCAAGCCATTTGGACAGATTGGCAGCAGCAGTAATATTAGAATAGGGTATTGGGGTAACACATAGTGCTTGAGCATGCACTAGACAGCCCGTCTGTGCAGTAACAGTCAACATGTCCACTTGTTCTTGTAGTAAGTCCACTCTTTGGTTTAGGATCAGGATTCCTGTGGTGAGATGTGCATTGATGTTTTCCTGGGCTGTCAAAGCTTTGGCAGTGGCTCGTGACAGATTGTTGAGTGCATGAGCAGTAGGAATAGCAGTTCCTAGGGCAAGTCCAGCAGCAGTGGCAGCAGCCGCAGCAGCCGCCGCAGCAACAGCAATGGCTATAATGGCTGAGATACCAAAATCTCTTTTTGCTCTCATGGGTAGAAAATTCCACTCACTATGATTTAAGGTCACTGGGACTGGAATGAATTTTGGAATCCTGGCAATCACAGCCAGAGGAAATAATGAAGCATCCCAACAACTAGACACATAACACTCTTGTTTAGAACAGTTAAGGACCTCCGTATCATTATTATTGTTATTAGTAATGTTAATATTAAACTTAGAACTGTTAGAATGAACACAAATGGAGACATGACACATAGAGGAGTAGGGGGGGAAGACTGATAAAAGGAGGAGTGATTGGCCACGCACCTTGTATAACTATAAGCAGGAGTGTCACCTCCCTCTACGTAGGCTTGCATAATTCCACACCTCTGTGAAGAGATAGAAAGACTGCCTCCCTCTATCATACTAATCGGACAAATGTCCATACAAACAGATGGACTACAAAGAGACCACACGGAAAGAGGAGAATAGTCATTGGTAGCAAAATTAGCATCTACAGCGGCATATCTATATGATGAATTTGAATTTCTTAAAATCTTATTAACAGATTCCCAATCTATGGCAAATGGCCCAAAGGAAAAGTAAGGAGTCACCTTATAAGCCGCAACATCACCTTGACACCTATCCCATTTAATAGATCCAACATTACCATAAGAAATAGGTGTACAAGTGGGAGCCCACCTAGGTTGTTGTGTATAGTTTACACTACCACTGGCCTTGGTTATATTTAAAGCAAGGCCATAGTATTCCTTCCCTAGATAATACCCATAAGAAAGATTCCAATTAGAAGCAAGCTGCACACAGGGTAAGGCACCATTGGCAGTTTTTAAGGTGGCTAGCCAGAGGAAGCAAAGACTACCCCTTAACTTGAAGTTTAGACTAGTATTAAATGGTTTTACAGTGGAATCAGCTGGTATGTAAGGGATACCTAGAAGTTCCATACTAGGAAATAATTGAGGGAAAACTTGTGCGTCATGAGTGATAGGCAAAGGAATAGGCCATGCAGATAGTAATCCCCAGAAAGTATCCCCAAAAGTTTTAGGAAGGGTCAACAGCAGTAGGCTTACCACCATCACCATCACTTTGTGTTTCGGTGCCATTTTCACTCTTATGGATAGTCCTTACCAGGCGATCTGGGACCCAGATAGGTTGTTGTTGGTCCTGAGGAAAAACACAAACAGATCCTTGTCCCCAAATTAATACTGGGTCAGGTCCTTTCCAGGACCCAGTCAAGCTGTCTTTCCACATTGCTTGTGGATGGCCACCAGATTTTCCACTAAAATGTCTATCAGCTGAAGTACAGTCCATAGCATCCAAAGTTAAAAAATTGAGGGTGAATAAAGAAAGGTTAAGTCTGTTCTTTGGGGGGGGGCTAATGCCCCTATTCCCCCTTTTTGTTTAGTTAAGCAGACTTTTAATGTTTGATTAGCCCTTTCCATGATAGCTTGTCCTTGTGGATTGTAGGGCAACCCTGTAGAATGATAGATATTAAACTTTGAGCAAAACTGTTGAAATGAAGAAGAAGTATATGCAGGCCCATTATCTGTTTTAAATGATTTTGGCCTTCCCATAATAGCAAAGGCTTGAAGGCAATGACTGATTACATCTTTTATCTTTTCCCCTGTATGGGCGGTAGCAAATACATATCCCGAGTAGGTATCTACAGTTACATGTACAAATCTTAAAGTACCAAATTCGGGGAAATGGGTGACATCCATCTGCCATAGATGATTTGGAAGGGCCCTCTAGGATTGACTCCAAAATGAGGAACAGATAAATGAGGCACACAAGCAGGACACTGTTTTACTATATTTCTGGCTTGTTCTTTTGTAGTGTTATATTTTATTTTGAGAGTAGTGGCATTGACATGAAAATCTTTATGGAAATTAATTGCTTCTTGTACAATATTAAATACATGAGGATCTCGAGTAGCTGAATCAGCAGTAGAATTTCCTTGAGCTAAAGGCCCAGGTAAGCCTGAATGTGCTCTGATATGGCCTATATATAAGGGTTCTTTGCGAGCCCACAGAAGAGTTTGCACTTGATAAAAACATAGCTGTAAGGTAGATTGGGACTAATGGGTCCAGCTGTCTCAAGCTGTGGCACAAGCTGGACAATATAGAGACTGTCAGTATAAATATTGAAAGGTTCCTCAGGAAATGTTTGTAAGGCAGTTATAATTGCTTCCAGTTCAGTTTTTTGAGCAGACTTATGAGAAGTGATAAAAGTCTGTACTTTATCAGAAACTACTGTAGCTGTGCCAGAGGAGGAGCGATCTGTAAAGATTGTATTTGCTGCTGGAATAAGTTGAGCCTTAACAACCTGAGGGAAAATAACAGGATGTCTTTTGAAGAAGCTGACAATAGGTGAACTGGCAAGTGATTATCAAAACTGGCCATGGTGGAACAATAGACAATGGCCCAATCTTCATTATTGTTAACTAGTATTTCAAACTGTTTTGCCGTGTATGGGACAATAACTGTCTGAGGGATGAAAACGATTTTCTTCCATGCTATAAACTTTAAT
>NW_025920407.1:0-119395 GCF_902686445.1 Sciurus carolinensis
AGGGCCAGGTGACCTACCTCACTTTCCTATGTACAGGTGTCCAGGAAATGACTGTGTGCTGTCCGGGGATGCTGGGTCCCCACCCAGTCCAGGGTCAGAGAGGAGGGAGAGAGGAGACTGATAATCTTTATGCGGAGAGAGGCACCACTGTACAGAGCCACCCCACTTCCACTTCTTTGGAAGAAGAAGGAGGGGCCCCACCTCCTGCTCCTTGCTGGCAGGGAGGTGTTTTCATGGGGTATCATTCAGAAAGTTTGAAGTGCACCCTGAAGTCAGGAGAGGGCCTTAAAGGACTGAACCTGACCCTGCAGTCAGTCTTACTGGCCACCCTGTGCCTGCTGTACCAGGATACCAAGCTGCAGAGGGACTGGTCTGTGCTCGCAGAGTTTCTTGGGGTCAGGAATGCAACAGTGTCTCCTGTGGGCCAAATGTGGCCCATCTCAGGTTCTAACACTGCCATCTGCAGAGGCCAGGGGAACTGCACCAGATGCCAAGGGCTCAGAGCAAAGTACATCTCTCAGTAGGGCCACAAATTCAAGCCTCCATTTTAACCATCTGCTAGACCCAGCATCCCCAAAGCCAGCTACCTAACCATGAATTAGTACTGTTTCCTTACCTCTCTCCATCCAACCCTGGGGGCAGCTGTGAGTGAGTGGGGGGGCAGCAGCGAGTGAGTTGGGGGGGGAGGCCCACACTACCCTCTGCAGTCTTCCAACCCAAGCAACCCAGGTGGGCAGGTTGCCTGCTACTCTGGCAGTAATGGGAAAGACCCAGCAAATGCCCACAGGCTCTGCCTTCCACCTTGACAACCCACATTCACGATAACTTAAGGCCTGTGGAAGTTTGAATCCTTACCTTCGAGATTCCCCACAGGGCCTAATGGGTTCAGGCAGCTGGCTCCAGAGTCCTGCCCCAGGCATCTCTCCACACAGCTGCCTCTGGCCCCACTTTGGAAGATGAGCCTGGGAAACAGTCTGTGCCAGTCTAGGAAAGGGCCAGCCACCATGCAGAGTTCTGACTGCCTGGTGCCTCTAGTGTGCTAAGGACATTCCCTTCTGAGTCAGCTGTCCCCTCCTTCAGATACTGGAATGAGGGGTGTCCAGGGAGGGCCAGAGCACAGAGCTCTGAGGTGTGGGCTCAGGACGGGTGTCCCTTTTCCCGGGTCTAGGGATGGAGCAGCCCAGGTCTCCTGGATGGTGCAGCCCTGAAAGAAATGGCTGTGGGCAGCGCCTCTGTTGGGCAGCGCTGTCTTGACTTCATGGCTTATTTGCTCAGTTCCTGTGACCACTGCTCTACAAGGCCATTAGTCTCACAGGGCAGTTGTCTCAGTTCTCAAATAACCGGATGTGGTTGAAACTTAACTGCCGGCACTGAAGTGTGCCTCACCCCTGTCGGGGTTTCGGCCGGACCCCTGGCCCTAGGTGTGGCAAGGCTAAGATGGCACCTGGCAGTGAGCCAGAGCAGTTAACTTTTGCATAAACAACTGACATTATTTTGAGGAAGTTCCAGGGATTGGCTGAGCTCCCTGATGGACAGTGCAGGTCCACTGTATGCCTGCCTTTGCTGCCTGTATCTGTGGATGCTCTCCCCTTGTGCTCGAGTTGCTGATTGGTTACAATAATGTATATATTGGAGTGTAAGTTCCTCAAAGAGGAGAACAAAGAAAGAACTATGAGGAAGTAAGCGCACAAAATAAAGAGCTCAAAAGAACCAGGTTTGCGTCTCGTTTCTCTGCGGGCAGGGAGCGCGACAAATGGTGCTGAAATCCCGGGAACCAAAGAACAATAATTTTTCACAGACAAGGGTAAGTTAAGTGGTAAGTAATAAAGTAATAAAATAATAAAGCAATAAAGTAATTAAGTAAGGCTAGAAAGCCCGGTAACAGAGAAAAATTAATAGGCTTTAAGCCCGGTAACAGAGAAAAATTAATAGGCTTTAAGCCCGGTAACAGAGAAAAATTAATAGGCTTTAAGCCCGGTAACAGAGAAAAATTAATAGGCTTTAAGCCCGGTAACAGAGAGAGGTTAATAGGCTGAAAGCCCGGTAAAAGTTCACAGAAGGCAAACTCGTTGCCCGGTAAAATTAGTTTCAATTTATGAAGTGGTACCAAATTGTGTGTGTGGTGTGTTATTTTTGTGTTTGTTGTGTGGCTTGTTTGTGTGCTTGGAGCTCTTAGTGCTGTAAGATTTAATCATAGGAACAGAACTGTCTAAGACTGGAATGCAACAGCCTCTTAGGGAGTTACTAAAAAGTCATGGAATGCCACTAAAAGCAAAAAAACAGCTCGAACGTTCCTTGATACCATAGAGAAGGTCTCTCCGTGGTTTTTAAAGGAGGGGCTGTTAAATATTCCACAGTGGGAACATAATATAGTAGCCATAGTCCCCACAAGTATTGGGAGATAATTGTTTCATAATTTTCTGCATTCAAACCTAACCTGATTTCTCAACCAGGTAAAAAAAGGGTTAAAAAGTCCTGGGTGATCCTCCCTCCCCTCTGCCTGGCCTTGTCAAAGCCTGCAATGGAATGTAAACAGCAGCAGTCTCAGCGGGAAAAGGGGGTGGGTAACCTGAAGAAAAGAAAAAAAAGGTGTCCGTTTTAAACTTAACTAACTTATTTTCTAGGATTCTTCGTTTGTTTTGTTTTTCTTTAATGCTGTATTTTTGAGCTCATAATTTTGATCCTGCATACCTAGGTTAATGATTTTTTTTTTCTTTTTGATCAGTTCTATTTTTTATTCAACTGAAGTTTTTGAACAGCTGTTTCATTGCAATGAACATTTACCTATAAAGTTACAAGGCCTTTGATTTTGTGTTATGTGTTATGTTGTGCTGTCTAATGTCATGTTTTGTCAAAACTGAGCACTCTTAAAATTAAAATTTAAAAATGGATCCAAATACTTTTATTCACATGATTTAAAAAGGTTCAATTTAAATTGGGTAAACTAATGAAAGTAAAATATCTTTAAAAATAACTTACAAGTCTCCACGTGGTCAAACTAATGAAATGTTAATGTTAAACAATGTCTAATATCAATTGCTTCTAGGACTTTTCTTCAGCAGGAAAGAGGCAACGGATCCTGTTCAGGACACTTGTCTGATATCTTGGTTTTTATAAAATAAATAAATTGGAGTTAACATGTATGGGATTACTCAAATGTGTTTGTAGAGACGTCTGGTTAATTTACAAAGTTAAAATGCTAATTGTTAAATAACATCAAGTACTCTTAACCCCTCAAATCCCATGGAGTATCGTACTTAAACATTATTGGTATTCTCATAGGATGGTAAATAAAAGGGTTTAAACTTGCTTTGTGTCATCACTAAACTAAAAACAAGGTTACTAAGAGTTATGTCCTAACAAGTGGAATTCTGTATACAAAGGGTCCCAAAAGTTTCAACTGTGTTTCAATTAGAGTATCTGAATTCAAAAATTTCATAAGAGTTGTTTCAGAATGTGAACAAAAAGGGGTCAACAAATAGGAAAGAAAAAATAAAAGGTTCTGGGTTTAAAATGTATTTAATAAAAAGGAAAAGAAAATGTTTCTGGATAAGAAAGTCTGTGTGTAATAAAGGACAAGTTTCAACAAGTCTATGTGTAACTAAGTTGATTATATGTATGTAAATCAGCTAAAGCTATTTAAGGTTTTTCCTAAGGTGACATACTAATGTTCTGATATAAGCCAAAGTTTAATCTATATGGTAAAATGACATGGTAATATAACAAAGTTTTCTTAATAACACTAATTCATTCTTAACTCTGTGTCTCTTAAGTTTTATTCTTTAAAACAATTGTCTTAAAAATAGGGGTTTATACAATTATGGTTAAGCAACTGTTAAAAATTGTACTACGTTATAAAGTCTAAATTTTTCTTTAAAAACTAAAATTGGTAAGAACCAATTCCTCACTAAAATTAAAATAACTCTAACCACAGATGTACCTTATAACCCACAAAAACAAAGTATTGTCAAACACACACATCTCACCCTCAAAAATACTCTTTATAAACAAAAAGGGGGAATAGAGGAGACCTTCAGGTCCCCTAAAGATAAACTTTCTCTTTGTCTCTTTGTTTTGGGTTTTTTAACTCTGGGTAATAAGGGTAACCCGGTGCTTTACTGGAGCTGCGGCTCAGTTTGTGTGTTTCCACAAAATAAACTAACTTACAACCTCTTTTTAGTCTCTTAGGAGGAACAGTTCAACTATGTAACAAAACAACTGCTTCTCTCAACTGTACTTCAGATTTGTGCTATCTCTCAATGTTAAAATGCTTCTAGGTTCCTGCTGGCAGACTTAATGTGTGTTCCTACCTTCCTACCAGTCCCAGTCTCTGTTACAGATGCAAAATTGCCAGTGTTACTATCAAGAAACAGGAGAGAATTTGACATCACAGTGACTATGGTCACTGCAATAGTGGTTTCTGCAACAGCAGCACTAGCAACTGCCATACCTACAACAACAACAGTCAATCACTTGGCCGAAAATACAGCTGCAGCCTTACAGACTAAAGAAACTCTAAACCAACATTTAAGAACAGACATTCTCCTGGTGAAGAGTGGACTTACTACAAGAACAAGTGGACATATTACAAGAACTTTTGGGACTGGGATGTGTTTACTCTTTAAGAGCTGTTTGTGCTACCCCCATTGTATATGATAATTCCAGCACCGCAGCTGGGTTATCTAAAAAATTGTCAGCCTATCTTACTTCTACTTGGTCATCTCAATTTGATAATCTTACCTCACGACTTAGGGCTAAAATTGTCAAAGTTAATTCTACTAGGGTACAATAAAGCGCAAAATAAAGAGCTCAAAAGAACCAGGTTTGCATCTCGTTTCTCTGCGGGCAGGGAGCGCGACACACCCCTAGAGTGTGGGAGTCCCTTCAGTGGTGGCAGCAATGAATGATTGGAGAGGAATGATGGGTATGTGGTCCTGAAGGCCCTGGCTCAGCCACCTGAGCAAGCCCCTCATCCCTCTGACAATTTTCTTCCAACATGTGAAATGAGATTTTCAGCACCAGCAGGGAGCAGGCTTAGTGTTGGGTGCCTGCCCAACAGCAGCTCGCCTGGTGTTCTGAGCAAAGTGAAGGTGGGCCGGTTCTGTTGGGGTGTCTGTAGGTCAGGGATGTGGCTCATCCCTGTGAGCTTAAGGGTTTTAAGTTACCCTGGACAGGAAATAAATAAACCACCGTTCACAGGGAGCTGTGTGAAGGATGCCATCCAGAGCTGTGGTCAGGAGGCTGCACCGGCTCAGCTCCCCAGAGCTGGGGGCTGGTCACAGACTGATTACACACATGCAGGCATACACACACACACACACACACACACACACACACACACACAATCAGATAAAGGCAGCTAAACTCAAGGTCTGATTTTTCTCTCTGTACATATTTTATTCACATCTAAAGGAGAATTTGGGCCCTGAGTTCATTTGCTTTCACATGAGACACATAAGAAAACCCCCAAATGTATCACAGTGCTAGTGAGTAGATATTCGCTTGGATCATCCTCGGCCAGGATTTCCTAAACAGTTGCGGGCATATGAGTAGAGCTGTCTCTGACGTGAACTTGTCTCTGATGTGGACGTGTTCCTACAAGCCAGAGAACACCTCACCTGTGTGACCAGGTGCAAGGACAGCCAGGGGAAAGCAGTCTCACCCTCTTGACAAGCTGAGATGCCTCACTTAGAACCCGACTCTGCAGGCATGGCACCGACTCGCTTCTGGGTCTGTGTCGTGCCTGGTCGCTGGTGCACTGTGGACGTGAGTGGCCAGGAAGCTGCTGTTTGAGCTGTTGACTTACTCTGCATTTGATGGACATGATTCTCAGATGGCAGGTCCATTGGCTCTGAAGTTTCCCAAGGAGGGAGGTATGGGGAGTCCTGACAGAGTAGCTGTCTCCCCCCAGGGGACTTATGGCCTGGGGCCTGCAGTCACCCTGATCTGTGAGTGGTGCTGGTGGATAGCCTGGTGCTTGGCCCAGGTGTGGTCACTCACCTCCTGTGTCCTGTGGGCTTAAGGGCAGAAGGACATGTCCATTAGCATCACCTGTAACTCCAACTTTACTAGTAACATCGTGCTTTGCTCAAGGCTCACTTGCTCCCAAGTGAGCACTGTGGTAGGTTCAAAATGCACAATTCCTGTTTGACACTCAGTGCCCATGGCTGGAGCTCTGCAGCCTTTCCCACATGACCCAGCTGTGTCAGGGGAGGCTGGGGGTCAATGTGGCAGTAGCAGGCCACACAGGTGCTCAGGGACACAGCAAAGCTTCCTCCTCGAGATGGGCCGTGGAAACACCCCTCGGATCTTTGGTTGCCCCTTGCTCTTGTGTGTTTTCCCTCAAGGAAATGGAATTTTCCTTGAAGCCGTTAAGAACATGTTCGGGCCAGTGAACTCTGCATCTGTGGCTTCATCTGCAAAGCAATGGGAAGAATTGGAACCAGTGGTTGGGATTGTGTTACAGTCAGGCCTCTTTCTGTTTGGGGACAGTAGTGTAGCCCTGGCCTTAGTTACTATGACCAGGATACCCTGGTCAGTCACAGAGGGGATCTATGGGGCAGGACTTGGAAAAGCCGGGGTTGATATAGGGGTCTGGAGAAAGCAAGAGGACGCATGGTCCTGTGCCAACAGCAGAGGGAGTGGAGGCACAGCCTGGGGAGGCTGAGGGGGCCTGAGGTGGGTCAGGCCTCAAAGGCCCTTCGGGGCACCTTGCACAGAGGGAGGCTGCACTGGTAGCCATGCCTGTCCAGAGCATGAGTGACACTGGATATGGGAGGGTGGGGTCTGAGGCCCCTTCCATCTCCGAGGCAAAGGCACTGTGCTGATAGTTTCTGTGTCCCAGGCTCTGTGTGCAGGGAGGGCTCCTTGCAGCTTGCTCTGCCAGTAACTCTGAGGATGGCATGCTGCACACCAGTGTGTTCAGGAGCTCTGCAGAGCACATTTCAGAGGTGCTCAAAGTCAGGATGCATCTCTGTTCCCTGGTCCAGAGATAGCTGTCCTAGTCTACCCTGTGCCCCAGACTCCTGCCTATGGGCTCCCAGCCCTGTGGAAGGCAGGCCAGCTGCTCTTAGGCTTAGTTTCTGTGCCCCAGATCAGGGGCCCGTGGCTTATTTCTGGAAAGGGTGTGAATAGAGCACACAGGCATGGGGCTGGACAGTTCTACCAAAGATCTCAGGAGTTGATGGACTTGCTCTGCATGGCACAGAAGACCTGAAGATCCAGAAGAAGCAAGATCCCCAGTCTCCTGCCGTACCTTCAGCCTGTGCCTGCCAGTGCGAGGTGGGTGCCCCTCAGTCTGGCCTCATCCTGGCCTCCCCCGGGCTCCTCAACTTTCACCAGCTGCAGAGGGGCTCCTGCTAGCTCTTAAGCAATGGAAACTAACTGAAAGTGGGTTGAGCAAGACTTTAAATGCTTTTCTACGGCAATCAAAGTGGCTAGATCCTGTTCCAGATGTGATGCAGCAATGAAAAGTGAACCAGGCAGCCTCCTCTGCTAAGAAAGAACAGAGCAGAGCAGGGCCAGGGGAGGACGGTCACTCCACCTCCTTCCTCTGTCTGAGCTTCCAGAGTTCTCCCTGGAGAATGCTCCATGTCAGGTTGATTGACAGCCACAGAGGTGAAAAGGAAGGAACTTAAAGGTGATCACAATTCACAGCCGACACCCATGGAGGGCTTTCCAGGTGCACTTCCATCTCTGTCCCCTGCTGTCATAGATGCTGGTCTCATGAGGCCTGAGCTACATGTGTGGGTGGGTGGGACATCTGGCATCGTCCCTCCTTCCTGGAGGAGCCTGTCCTGCGAGCACAGGCTGTGTGGAGGGGTGCTCTCTGGGGAGCGAGGAGCCCAGGTGGCCACCCACACGGTCCTGAGCCTGACTGCCAGCCTCGGGAGCCACCGTCTCCCTGCCAGGCCCCAGAAGGCAGGGGTGCCCTTGTCCTGCCTCCTTTTCATCTTAGGTGGTTTGCGGGGGGTACATGCAGCAGGACACTGGGCAGCAGGGATGGATGAGCCAGTCCTGTGGCTTGGGATGCCCCACTCTCTCCCACATGGCCCCTGACAGCTGCAAAGGGACCACTCGACCTGGCTGGCTCCAGATCGCTCTTGTCTTCATTCCTGAAATTTCTCATAAGACAGTGTTGGCAGTGGTGTCTGGAGGTCCCCTGACTGGAGAGCATGCTCAGGGTGCTTTCCAGAGTCCCTCCCTGGGTCTCTCTCAGGTCAGACCTTGGAGAGCAAACTAAGGCTGCCCTGCCGGGTGAGACGGCGTGTGGCAGGTGCTCTGGCCTTGCTGGGTGGGTGGCAGCTCACCAGCAGGCTCAAGGGTTTTCCAGGGAGATTGGGGTCAAACCAGGTGCACCTGCAGAATTCTGCAGCTCAGTCACTTTGTGACGGGGACAGGGATCTCTTGTCAGGGATTTTGGTTTCCCAGTTAAAAGTTGAAGATCGCCTGCTCTGCATGCCTCATGGTTCATACGGCGGATCCTTGAACAGTGATTTGGAGCACGAGGTCCCACAGGCAGGCAGGTGCTGAAGGGATGACCTGGGCTGGTGCTGCAGACTGGGCTTGGGGTGGCTCCTTTTGGGGGCCTGTTATGGGAGAACTAAACAGTGTTGGATGCTGAGTATCGATACCTATTCTTTGTGCAGTCCATATTTGCAAATTCACCTGTGCCCTAAATTTACTTTTAACCCCTAAATCAGCACTGACAGAGGCTTGAAGATGCCCAGAGAGCGGTGGAGGACTTGAGACCCGAACTGCTCCCAGCTGAGGTGTACGAGGCCACCCAGCTTTCTCACCTTGGCTCTTGTAGTCATGCGTGTGTCCTCTCCATGATCCACATGGTGCCACATTTTCCACTGTTTTTCACTGGTCCATGCACCCTGGTGACCTGCTGTCCAGAAGCCCAGTTAAGAGAAGCCATCATGCTGCCAAGAGCTTGTCAGATAAGCTCCCTACAGGCTGAGCTGCAGGGCTGTGGGCCACGGGTTCAGTGTTAAGAATGGTCTATGCTGTGGTCCCTCGGTGTCCATGGGGGCAGCTCTAGGACCCATTTGGCCACAGACTGCCTGAGGCTCAGGTCCCTCCAGAGTTCATGGCCTGCATTTGTGCACAACTTGTTATGTTGTCCTGCCAGCCTCTGTCTTCCCTGGGTAAGGGTTGTGTGTGCTGCTAGGGGACAGTGACAAGGAAACGGTCCTACCTGTCTAGTATGGACACAGCATTTCCCTGAGTGTTTTCAATCCTGAGTTGGATGAATTTGCAGATGCAGAATCCAAAGATAACGAGGGCTGCCCACGTGAAACAAGAAGTCTTTAGACAGGGATGCAGAACAAGGCTACACACTGGTCACCAATAGGACATGACCAGAGGCTCACAGGACTGCAAACTCCTGAAGGACAAGGTCCACTCTGTCTGTGCCTCTGACTTGGGAGACCCTCAGTGGAGCATTATGCCTAAAGATGAATTTAAATTTGTCATCATAAATACATTCTCTTATTACATTTATTATTTTTTCTGACTCTACAGAAATAAACTTCACTTAAACGTCTGTTTACATTCTGAAGGGAGGAGTGTTGGGAGAGGACCAGGGAGAAAGCTCCAAGCAGGCTCTTCTGCCTTCAGCTGCACCCCAGTCTCTCTGGCTGGTAACTAACATGTAATTCATGCTCCTCAGTGGGAGCCTCGTGGGGTAGGAGCATCCTTCCTGTGTGCTGTCCACTGCAGTGGCCCCTGATTCTTGTGACCCCTAGGGCTCCTGGGCTGAGAATGAACTAACATAAGCATATCTGCCACATGGGCCAGCGGCCACCATGCTCAGTGCAGGTCCCTGAGGACTGGAGTGTCATGTTTATGGACTCCGCAGGAGCATCTCAGGCCCCAGGAGGGCACACATGATCTGAGGGATGCACAAGGGGCTCGGGATGAGTTGGGAATGGGAGCGTTGGCCACAAAGGTCGACTGGGGTGGGGCTGTCTCTCTGTGATTCATCCACTACTCCCATCTGGGCAAGGGATTCCTCTGTGTCCCAAGGAGCCGGGGAATGTCTGCAGACCAAGCTGATGGGCATTTGTGGGCATCTCTCAAGTTCCACAGCTCTGGTGGGGGGCCTGTGCTCTGGGAACTGACCTGCTCCGCACACTGTGGGATGACCACTGAGGCCTAGAGTGCCTGGTCCTCCCTCTCCCTCTGTCCCCTGCAGAGCTGACACAGGCTGCTGGCTGCACATTTGGAAAGGGCTCTTTCATCCCCAGTGAGCCTATGACTGGGGATGGTTCCAGGCTTTGTGGTCCAGGAGGTAGAGGATCAGCTGGAGCTGTGTGTCTGGTGGATAGGCCTCCAGTTGATGTACTGTGCCTCACCTGCATAGCTAGGGACATTAGTGACACTGGGCCATGTCTCTATGGGCACTAGGAACATGCCCATAGCTAACATGCATGGAGCTGGAGGCTGCACACCTGGTATTTGGTCAGCTTCTCAACCTACATGGCTAATGGGTGGAGCAGGCGTATGGTTACCTCCTTTTGGCAGCTGGGGGAGATCCTATCCCTTGCCAAGTCCCACTGTGGCAGGAAGGGGGTCTGGATCCCAGGGCGTTTCTGCAGGGGACTCCATCTACCCAACCACAGCTCTGAAATCACTCTTCCTAAAGCTACATCCCCTGCCATTCTAGGGCTTTGTATCTGTGTGACACATCAGAGGACTATGGGAGGGCACCTCTCAGCAGGTGGCAAGTAGCACAGGGCTCCAGAGCCTGGGGGAGCCAGATGTGTGTGGCTGCTGAGCTGTGGAGGAGTGCACAAGTTTGGGCATCTCAAGTCCTCATGCTCCCCAAGGACAGTTCCCAGGGGTATGGAATCCCCATGTGTGCCCTCCTGTGATGGTAACTGAATCTGAGAGGTGGTGGTGGCTTGACTCCCCAGGCAAGGCTGGTTGTGGTCAGTCATCACCCCATGGCCTGCAATTTCCATCAGTTTGGTACAGGGTGCTGTTCTTGCTCCCAGTCTTCCTGAACTTCTATCAGGGACTGTCCCAGCCTCCTTGGTGGCTTGCGTTATTGGAGCAGAGAGAAATCATTGAAATTCACCCTGCCCCAGGGAACCGGAGACTGGGTAGATTTTTATATAAACAGGGCAGGTTTTCTCTATGTTACTGCCAACAAAATAACAGGGCAGGGAGGTAATTGGTGGAGCCACATAACTGCACCTTGGAGGGAGATGAAGTGGAAGTCTCTCATGACTAAGAACTCACACCCAGCTGTTCATGAGGCCTTGGGCCCAGGACCTGGAGAGGCCATGCCCAAGCAGAGCAGCCTCCTGCCCTTCTCCTATCCTGGTTCTGCAGTTCTGGGCCAGCAAAGGCTGCAGCTGTGCTGGGTTTCTCTTCTGCTGACATGCAGAAGCAAGTGTGTGGTTTTCTGCAAGCACCTGTGCAGCACACTGAGCTGGCAGGCTAGGGAGAGGCTTTGTGAGAGGGTCTTCCAGGCAAGTGCCATTTCCTTTCCCAAGGTGATGGTGGAGCACAGGTTTGGTCTGAGGACACAGGACTTTGGAGGTGCTAATAGACTTTCTTGTCCATTCCTGGGCTGACTGAGGAAGAGTGGAGCCCTAAAGAGGGCACTTAGGTGCTGTTCTTTAGACCTGGGATCCTGGTGGCCCTGCAGTTTGCCCTCTGCCCTCCTGGGTAACTGATGAATCCTTGCTTAGCTATTTGGCCTTCCTGTACTGGAAGGAACTCCATGATCTTTTTCCGTGGTGATGTGCCTGGCAGCTCACACTGGAGTGAGGAAGGCAGCCAGCCCAGGTTCCGACCAGCCAGGAGGTAAGCACCTGGCAGGCGCAGCAGTGTTATTAAAGTGTATGTTGTTAAGAGAAGAAATACAACATAAAATACAGCCTCCCCTGGCATGGTATAGTGTGGGGACAGATGTAGCTTTCTCTGCAGGAAGAGCCTTCTCCTGGTCTGTGTGTTCACATCACTACAGACTCTAACTCTCAGGACCCATGGCAATCGTGATTTATTTTGACATTTATGTTGTCCCAGATTTAGCCATGGAGGGTGGCAATGACACTTAGTTTTTTTGGTGCATGATCTTGTGCCAGGACAGCTCAGACCCTTCTGACTGAGGGAGCCCTGTGCTGTTGCCGGCAGTGGCCTCCTGGTCACCATGCTTATCCCCCCCACCACTGTCACAGCACCTTGGCCTTCAGTGTCAGCCTCATCTCCACAGAGGACTTGGTCTGCTGTCCTTGTGTGCTGTGCCCTCCACTCCCAGTGGGCCTACCGCCTGGCTGCCTCCTTCATCCCTGGGTCTTCATGTTGCCATCAGGTGATGTCTCCTGATGGCCACCTCTAGGCTGGAGTTGTCAGGCTGTCCAGATGGCGTGCCCCACCCACTCTCCACAGGCCCAGGTGTGAGTCATTCTTGTTCCCTCCCAGTTTGCTGCTCCTCTCATGGCAGCAGTCTCAGCTGCTGGTGGCTCTACTTGCCATCGTTCAAGCTAAAGTTTTGTTTCCTTCCAGATTCTTTTCTCATTCAACTTGCCTATGCCGGCAGGTGTACTATATTCAAAGTCCTGGAAACTATGATTCAGCTTTGCTTAAGGTTATTCCACTTCAAAGTTTGAAGTGCAGGAAGGCTGTGTCTCTGAGGACAGGTCCTGGGATGGCCTCTCCCTTGCCAGGGAGGCCTGGAGGTGTCGGAAAGAGTTACCTTCCAGTTGTCCTAGAAGTCAAGTCAAAACCATGCGTATTCCAGACTTCGAATCCACAAGGCGGAGTCTGCATTTGTTGGTGAAGAGGAGCAAGGCACACCCTCACCTCTGAGAGGCTTGCCAGGCAGTGGGTGTGGCACCCACTTGGACCTGGCTTGAACCCTGGAGCCAGGATAACACTGGGTGCTGGGATGCTGAGGGCTCTCAGAGACATGGCTGGCAGGAGGCCACTGGTCCCATGCACCACGCTGGGGAGTGCCGTCTCAAGGGATCTGTTAGGTCCTGCTGATGGGAGGGTTCCCACCTGTTCTGTTGCTCTGGAGCAAGGCTGTCTCAGCTGTGGCCTCTCCCATGCTCCATGCTCATTGCTCTTGCTGCACACCTGCCATGGGATACTGGTGCATACTGCCACCCTCACCTGAGCATCGAGTTCCCATCTCCCTAAAATGTGAGACTTTATAAGGAACCTCTTTTCCTTCTAAAGTACCCAGTGTCCTGGGTTTTCCTACAGAAACTGAAAGTAATTCACACATCCTTGATTTAATAGTTCTGAGATCTTCTGAATTGTGATCTCAAGCAGCAAACACTTGATTTGCAAACCTGTTTTTCTTAAAATGATAGTTGTGGAAAATAGAGTTAATTTAAATAGAAAATCACGACTGTCACCAGGGGTGGGTTTTGCTGATTGGGTTTAGGATAGTGAACTCTGTAATGGTCTCCTCTGAGCCCCATCTGTCCTCTTCTGCTTGGTTCTCTCTCCCAAGTCAGGGCTCTGACTTGGTCTCTCCTCAAGGGCCTGTTTGTAAACACCTGGTTCTACAGATTTGGTTTAAAAAACAAACAAGTGTAAGCATCTCCCTGGCTGTCCATAGCTTCTAGCCATGCCTTGTAGCCTATCCAATACTGCTCTCTTGTCCTCTCCAGTTGCAGTGACTCCACTGGCTGTCACATGGACTCCTGCTTGCCATTCCTGCTCCAGACAGCCTCGGGTCTGCTGCTGGGGACCTTGGGCAAACACCCATCCACTCTCACTCTTCCTGGGCTGAGCCCCATCCAGGCCTCCCATGTGGCAGTTGTGTGACTGGACAGGATCAGCTCCCATTGGCCTTTCCAGCCTATGCTCTGCCAGCCCCACAGGGGCCCATGGTCCGTCCACCTTGAGTTGCTGGTTGCTGCCAACGTGTTGGCCTGCTGCCTCCTCCTCGAGTGAGCCTGAGACTCCTCTGCCCTCGGCTGCCTCCTGAGAGCCTGCACCCACCCAGATGCTTGCAGGCAAAGCCACCCGCTCTAAGCTAGGCATGGTGGCTTCCCCTGTCCAGGTGTGGTTGTGTACCTGCCTCTATGATGTCCTATGCCCCAGATTTTATTATATGCTTAAACCTAATAGGTGGTTGACAGCTAGAGAGATACTTATCTTCAAGTTCCCTTTACCTAGGCTGGCATCAGACTTGTGGGGGACACTCAGCAGGGTAGAGTGTGGGGAGCCCTAGCTGAGAGGAGGTTACATGTGGATTGAACCTGGAAAGGTGCCGGCTGCTGACTGCCATTAGAGAGCTGAGAACTTCAGGAGAAGGAAAGACCCAGTCACCTCCATTTGGAGGGTCCCCCATGCAGCATCTGCCAAGGGGCAGGGCCTTCTCAGGGGCCACTGTCCTGAGATGATTCCACCTCACCCTTCAGGATGCATATGTTTAAATACTTCACAACCACTTGTCACTACACCTTGGTTCTCACAGACGGGTTGTTGCACTGGAATCTGACCTGCTTCCCCGAGTACTTTGGCATCTCTTTCTGACATCGAGCTGGCAACAGGGAACTGGACCCCATGGAAAATCCAGTGTGGATGGGGTCAGGTTTCCAGTGAATGAACAGACCTGGCCTCATTAGTGACCCACATGAACCAGGGAGTGTGCTTACTTTGAAGGGAGTCTTGGGCAGAGACGTGAGGTCAGCAGTGGAAATGTGTCTTCCAGATGCCTCAGTGGCACATGACAATAAGGAAGAGAAGAGGGTCAGCAGGAGGAAGAGCCCAGTGTCTCAGCAGGCAGGCATCATCAGCCAGGGTCTTGAGGGCCATTCACTGGCATGCTGTGTGGGTGGGCAGCACTCACTCCCTGCACCACAGGGTGGGGCCATGCAGGGTCTGTCCTGGAGATCCTGGAGATGGAACAGGGCTCTGGCCCGAGGCCTCTGTGTCGTGTTAGCTACAGCTATGTCTTGGTGAGAGTGTTGGTGGACATGTGAGCAACCCACTCGACCTGCTCTTCCCTCACTCCGCATGGCGGCTCACCATCTGTGCAGGTTGCCCTTGTTGGCATGGAGCTCAGGGCCAGGAGCCAGCTCTGCAAAGAGCAACCAGATGCACAGGAGGAAGATGAGGTGGACAGAGCTCAGGCCTCCTGGTTTGTAGTCTGGTGCTTCTGGGGGAGAGAAGTGCTCTGCTGGGCTCAGTGCTGAGCAGCGCTGGGACTCGGGCTGCACCTTCCTCCCTGAGCTTCAGTGCTGAAGGCATGACCTCTGGGATGTTGCTGTGAGGACATGAGATGGGTGTTGAGGGCTGTGTGGGACAAGTCAGGCCTGCATGGGCAGTCACAGGACTCACTGGGACACCTGCATGCTCAACCACTTGAACCAGTGTGGATGCACCAGCTGTGGGAGAGAGCCTCAGGGTTTTCTGCTCACAGGCAGACTCAGCGCCTCTTCCTCACAGCCTGACTGGGAGAGGCCTGCAGGGGCCTGGTGACCCAGCTCTGGGATCCTAGCTCAGTATTTGGATTCCCACAGTGTCTCCCAGCATGCTGGCACCATAGTGGGACTCTGTGCTCTTGAGTCTTCGCTGTCTGAAGGTTACACTTGGGACAGACCCGGGGTGTGTTGGTTGGAGTCAAAGAGCAGTTGATCCCTCCCCATGTTGTCACTGAAGGGCCCTTGGGGAGGAGCCATGGGGCTGTGTGATGTGTCCCCATGGCAGCCCCTCATTGGGGATGTGAGCGAGCAGTGCCATGCTAACCCAATGGAAGTCCTTGAAGGCAATCTGTCCTCTCAGGTTAGCATAGGAGCCTGTATTAATCTTTAGTTGTCATCACTGTGTGCATCTGTTCACATTTCTCTGAATTATCCTGCAGATGGGGAGCTGTTCTTGGGAAAAGAGTTCTCTCTCTGCAGAAATTTTATCTTCCTCTTTCCTCCATGTCCCCTGCTTTCCTCTGGGCACAGATGCTGCTGGACTCTCGTTCTCCTGAACTTAGGGCTTCTGCATTTCTGAGGTGTTGACATCTAGCAACAACTCCCCGGGAGAGACGTTCCCTTAGCCTGGGTTGCTTCATGGAGGAGGGGTCTTCTGGGTGGATATGCCTGCTGGGGTGGCTGGCTTGCATGGGTGGTGGGTTCTCTGGCTTCTCTTTCTCCTGTTGCCACTGGCACAGAGGGTCTGGCTGCTCCCTCCACAGCACAGTGCAGAGGAAGCTGGTGACAGTGCCTGCTGGTTCCCCCACCCCAGCCCCATCTAGATGGAGGACTGTCAGGCATCTGGATCCTCCCTGAGCACCGTGGGCCTAGCAGTGCAGCCTGAGCTGGGGAGGTCCCAGGTAATGGGTAGTCTTTCCCCTCTCCTTTCTTCTGCCATTCCCAGTGTGCAGGGGACAGTTGGGGGTTGGCAAGCTCCCTCTGGGGCCCTGGAGGGCTCTCCCAAGTGCAGGAGGAGGGAAGGGGGACGGGATCAGGAGGGGCCAGTCCTCAATCCCATCCTGGTACCCAGGCTGATGTCTGAAGATGGCCAGGACATGGGGGGACAAGCCTTTGGCAGGTGGAGAAGAGCAGGGCAGTGTGCAATAGATGGCCTGTTCAGTGTCCATAGGCACTCGGGTTCCCCTCACCGTGTGACCATTACTAGGGAGGCTGCTGTAAATGGAGGTCACAGTGTCTGCTAGAGTCCCCACTGTGGTTCTTGTGGACATGCTGCGGGGAGTAGGTTTGCTGGATAACTAACTTTTTATCTTTTTAGGTTTGAGGAGCCCCCAGGTCTTTGTCCGCAGGGACTGCACGATGCGGTTCCTGCCAGCACTCACACTGCTTCTGCCCCTCCCCACCAGAGCTCCCCAGTGTGGTTGCTTTCTTTGTGTTTTCTAGTAATGGCCACCCTGATGGGTGAAGTGACATTGGGCTGGTTTCGTTTGGTGTTTCCTTAATGATCAGCCATGTTAAGCATCGCTTCACGTGTGTCACACTTGTAAGGGACTGTAGATCTCCCTTCTTTCAGCAGGTCAGGGAGTGTTAGTGTGCACAAAGTAGATGTGAGATGCATGGCCATCTCCTGGTGACCTTCTGGAGGGAACATGGGCTTCTCTTCATTTCCTCCCTCCTCACCTGTCCCCTTTGCTTGCTGGGGAAGAGTGAGACCCAGGCACCCAGTGCTGCCCATTGAACTTCTGGCCTTGTGCCTCTCTCAGGCCCACGGTCCCACCCTCTGCTCAGCTCAGGCCTCAGCCCAGGAGGATGTGACCTTCATGGCCTCCCCCAGCTGTGCATGCTGCATCTTACTGCTGCCAGTCCAGGCTGGGTGGGGAGTGGTTGTGCAGGGAGAGGGCGGGGCACATCCAGCATGCTCACACGAGGGTGAAGACAGAACCAGGGAGGGCTGTGCAAGCTGGGTAGGGCAAAGACAAGGTGGCTGGACAGTTGGTCCCTAGTGGATGCCATGAGGATGGGGGGTTGGAGGGAGTTGTGCCAAGAGTCACAGACATCCCGCCTGAGAATGCGGCCCAATCCAGTTCACTCACCATCAAAGTGGCTTCCTGTAAAGCATCACCAAACTCCAGTGCTCGGATCCACAACCAGAGATGTGGAGATCACACTCAGTGGAGGCCTTGGGGTAACCAGGACCTGTGGTCTAGTGACCGCTGAACCCTGTCACTTCAGGCTCCGTCACCAGCCGGGGCCTCTGGCCACCATCCCAGCATCACTCAGTTGAAGAGGAGGCTGAAAAGAGGTGCCATGTGAGCATGTGAGAGCAAGCAACCAACACAGCAAGGCACAGTGACCTCGGTGGCTCACAGTTGTGTGTCCATTCAGAGTCCAGGCTCTGTTGTTGATTCCCTACCAGTGGTTTGCTTGTTGGTTTGAGATGGGGTCTCACTACATTGCCCAGGCTGGTCTCCAAGTCCTGGGCTCAGGCCATCCTCCTGTCTCAACCTCCAGAGTAGCTGGAACTATGGGGCACCACAAGCTCAGCTTCCTCATTAGATAAAGGGATCTTGTTGCTGTGTTGATTTTCTTGGATATTCTAAGTGTTCAATTATAACTTGCAAATTAAATAGTGTGACATCCAATAATGTCCGTTCCCTTTCTGAGGTACACACTCAGGGTGGACGCAGGTGTGCTGCTCTGGGCCACAGGTGACTTGCAGGGCACGGTGAGCAGTAGGGCCTGTGAGGAGGCATCCTCCAGGAACATTCTGCTGTGCTCTGCTGCTCCAGGGCGGGCAAGTTGGGAGACCCTGACTCTTACTGGGACAGAACTTTGCTTTGTGCTTCCTTATGTTTCTGCGCCTGTTTCCTGTCGACTCCACCCTCTTGTTTTAGTTTGCATGCAGCATGGTTATTTTCCCTGTGAGTTTATTAAACCTGCTTCGGCAAGGCTGTGGTTTTTGGTTCAAAGCGTGAATATTGCCACATCCCATGGCCTCCCCCTCCCCTCATCTTACCCTGAGCCTTGGCCTTGATGGCAGCATCTCCTGTCCACTTGTGACCCTCTTAGAACTGGAGCAAGGGGCCCATCTCATGGGAGCTGTGAGGTCAAAGAAGACTCCACTGATGAACAGATGACCTGTTCCTGGCCTGTGTGGCTCAGGTGCCATGCTGGGCTACGTGGATGACACCTGGGCCCCTTGCTCTCCAGCTGCCCTCCCTCTCCATCAGCTCCTGTTTCTCTTTTAAATCACTTGGAAACTTGCTTTTCCACCCCAAGCTCACCCCTCTTCTGTGTTGTCCTCTGATTGAGACTTATAAATGCCCTCCCGAAGACAAAAAGCAAAGCAAGAACAAAACCTAGCTGGTCCTGGAGAATAGCCCTGGGTCAGGGAGGATGGGAGGTAAAGGCTGGTGTGCTCCTGAGGTTCCTTGGTTTTCTGGACCACGTTCCCAGGTCTCTTCTTGTTTTGGGTGATGGCACTCTGGGTGAAGTTCCCTTGCATTTCCACATTGGAAACTGTATTTAAGCCTTCTCATGTGATTATAGCTTAGCTAGACACACACAGCTTCTTTGAAAAAGACTTCTGTGGTCAGAGATGACTCTTGGCTTCTAGCATCAGTGGTCCAGAGGAGGAGCTGGCACCAGAAGGCAAAGCCATCACTGCCCCTGGCAGGTTTGGGGCCTTCCCTTCTCTCCCTTCTCTCTGTTGAGCTTTGGGGCAGCCTTCTCTGGTTCTGAGGTGTGTGCTGTGCTGTCCCTGGGTGGTCCCTCCAGCCTCTCCTTGGGGGTCCATTTGGAGGAACCCTTCCTGCCCAACTTGCCCTTAATTGGGGTGGGGAGGGCACCCTCTCTCTCCTGCCTGCTGGGTAGTGGGTTCGTTCCCTTGGTTTGCCTTGTGGGCATTGCCCTTCCCACAGCAGAGTGGCAGGTCTGAATGGGGATCCTCCACGGGCAATTCTGGATGTCACACTGTGGAAGGGCAGATGCCAGATGATCCATCCTGCCACCAGCTGGGTGTGCATGTCAGCAGCATGGAGGTTGAGGACCCACCAGGGGACTGAGGCAAGTGGAGGTTCCTGGAGGGTCAGATTTGGCCTGCTGGCAGAGACATAAAGGACACCGTGCTTGGTGTAGGGGTCCAACTCAGTAGGTTAGGAGATCTGAGGAGCTATGATGAAGAGTAAGGCCTCACATGTCCCTGACCCAAGACTGCCTGAGCCACACAGCTGGTGGTGATGTAGGGATCCCAAGCCCCAGAATCTCTTTCAACCTGTAGTTTGAAGTCAAGTGTATGGAATGAGTTTATGTTGGCCATTTGTACTCAGCAGGGAATATGGCATGCTGTCTTTGGACAGCCCTATGGCTGACCCTTCCTACCTCCTATAGAAACTGGCACCTGCTTTTCCACTACTCAACATGACATCATATACCCACAGGGCTTTCTATGTACCCCTCATGGTGGAAGCCCAGGTCTGCCTTAGCCCCTCTGAGCTCCTAATTCCAGGAGGCCAGACATGTCCTATTGATCTCTCCTGCACATTCCTGCACACAGCAGCTGTTCTGTGGCCAGTTGAACTGTATGGACTGTTATGAGAGAAGATAAAGCTGCTAAGGGTCTCCTCTGGGTGAGGGTTGCTGCAGATGCTGAACTGGGCCTGGGTCAATGAGCCTAGAGAGCATCCTCACTCCAAGGTCTGCTTCGAGACTTGTGCTTGCCTTTGGTGTCTGGCCCTTTAGGAAGTAATGTTTGGATAGCCTGAAAGTATCTGAGGAACTTTAATGGATCCAGGCCTGGAAAAAAACTTGGATAAAGATGAAATATTTGCATCATTCTGGACAATGTGTTGTAGATGTGTCTCTGTGAACTGGACTGGCATGTGATGGCTGGCTCTCTACTACTTTAATCTCTGCATGTCCACTGCCAGCCTTGGGTGACAAGGGGCCATCTGTCTGGGTGTGGCAGAAGTCTAAGCCTGGCTGTACTCTGCCCATCTCAGAGCCGCCAGCCCACATGCAAACCACAGTACTGGCCCACGATTGCTGCCATGACCAAAGGCGTCCTCCAGTGATCCCCAGCAGTCCGTCCAGGCAGCTTGGCCTTAGTGTTTCCTGTATACAACCAACTCACATGCTCAAGCTTGGCTCTGGGCTTCACTTCCAGAATGTCTGTGCCTTAGCAGTAATCTGCATGCAGCAGCTGCTGAGCCTCCATCAACCTGTTGCTCTGCCATGGCTCTGTAGAAAGTGCGGCAGTTTTGAGAGATTCAAGTTGTGTAGCCTGCAGACTGACCACAGACCGCCAGCAGATTGCCAGCTGCCTGCTGTTGCCTGGAAGTTCACTGTCATGGTACCCACAGGTTTGGTTACATGTGGCTGCCACCATTTTGAGATAACAGCCAGGACCTGCAGGACCTCCTGCCCAACCTATACACCCCACCTGCAGGACCCCCATCTGACCATGCCCACACCCAAGCTGCAGCTCCCCATTTATCAACACATTTGGAAGTCAGAGTGGCTGTCTTGAATTATCCTGGAAGCAGAAGCTCCCATCTTTAGGAAATGTGGCAGTTTTTCCAGTGGCCAGCATCTGACGTTCCTTGCCTGGTGTGACAGCCCAGAGCTCTAGGGCTCTGACTTTGAAGGATCCCTGACTGGCCTTCCCAGTGAGGTGCTCAGGATGCATCTGGGAGAAGCAGCCAACTGACTCCAGTCCCACATCCTCCTCCAACAGTGCCATCTGGGTTCCACAGATTCACTTAGCCAGTGTTCCTTGGGCTGCCTGTGTGGGCTTCTCTGGCACTAGGGCCTCTGACTCTGCAGGGGAACATATTAGGCTGTGAGTTAGAGTGAGCAATGCCCCAGCAGCTGCCCCTGCCCACTCTCCCCACCTTTGTCCTCTTCTGTGGGGACTGTCACCAGCTCTGACCTTGCTGGCTCTTGGACTGCTGATGTTGGCCTCTCAGCATAAAGATGTGGTCATATTTCACAGGCCTCTCTTGCTACCCCACAGCTGATTACTGGACTGGCTTCAGCAGATTTGGGGTGACCAGACACCAGTGCTCTGCTGGAGGCAGAGACCTGCTTTAGACAGGGGATAGGACAGGCAGCTCCCGAGACCAGGGCCGAGGACATGGTCATTCCACCAAGCCACAGAGAGGCAGCAGCCAATGTGATGTGCTGGGTGCCCTTCCCAGCCTTTGCTAATGCCCAAAGAAAGCACTGGTGTCACTGTCATTAGTTTGCAGAGTACCACGGGTTCTACAACTCAGCAGCCCTTTCCTTTAATGGTCTGGGAGCCCTTCCTGCCAAATGCACCTTCCCAGTTATAAACCACAGGAGAGAACCATCTTGTCTTACCAGGCTCTCCCAGTGTGTGGGCAGAGGTGATGGCAGAGAGTTCTTGCACGCTGTCTCCTGCTGAGGACCCCGCAGGCCAACTAGGGGAGGCATTTTCTGCACACACTGCAGTGCCTGGGAATCCCGAGGGGAGGGGAGGTTCTGCCCCTCAGAACACATGGGGAGCTCAGGCGGAACACTCACTAAAACTCCTCCCATGGGAACTGGCAGGGCCAGGGAGAGGTGTAGGTACATGCCCAGCCTTGACCTTGTGCACACACTGGCACCTGCCAGGGACTGAGGGTGAGCACCCACACACACAGAAGAAGTGGGCAACCTCTCCTGGTCGCAGGACACTGCACTTGCTGCTCTTGACCCTGGAGGTGCTGTTCTGCCACTGCCTAGGTTTGGTCTCCCATCTCCTAGGCAGCTTATGGCAAAGAGAACAACATCCTTAGATGTGGATTGGGGAGGAAGAAGAATAAACAAAACAAGACAAAAAAGCTCAGATATAGCTTGACCATGCAAGGCTCTCCACATGGTGCTGGAACTCAGAAATGTCCACAGGATTTGGAACAAGGCTTGACCATCAGACAGACGTGGAGCTACATTGTTTCAAAAGGTATCCCAAGTTCTTGGATGTAGTTATTCTACTGAAACTTGGACAGGAGAGGAGCTCATCTAGGAGGCAGTGCTGATGGCTGGGTAGAAAGGCAGCCAATGTCAGTGTTGGAGTGATCAGCCACCAGCCCCCCATGCTGGAGGGGCTCTTCCGGTGTCAACTGCCCGTCCCCTGGTGGCTCTACCTGGGTAAGCCCAGCTGTCTGAGGGCTGGCGTCCTCTGTCACTCCCCTTGGCTGTTCTAGGTGGGGTCCTTCCTGCAGAGCATCCCCACCACAGGTAGGGGATGTGGCCCATCCCTACTCTATACCAAGATCTAGGTCTCCTGAGCAGGGTCAGGGCCCAACACAAAGCGGGGTTGGTGGGGGTACAGCTAGGCTGAGACCTCCCCTAGATTGCTGCCATGCCTGGGTGAGGCTGCCTGTGTGGACCTCCAGCCTGTGAGACTCCTGCCCAGTGGTTCCTGTGCTGCTGTGAGTGAGGTTCCTGGGGAGCATCCCGAGTCAGAATCCAGTGTCATCTTGCATGGCACCCTTGGTCTGGGCCTGTGGGCTCTCATCCTCCCTTGACCCTTCAGCATAGGGGAGCCACAGTGTTCAGTGGCGTGTGACCTATACATCAACAGTGGATCTCCCCAGATAGCCACAGGACATTGGCCCCCAGAGCAGGAATGGAAAGCCCACAGTTAAGCCTGGTGGTCTCCTGCTGTCCACCACCTGTGGGAGGATGGATAGCTGCCTCTATCTCCCAGGAACTGTGTAGCTGCCCTTGACCAGAGGTGGGTGCCATAATCAAGGTGGGCATCTGGGAGGTTCCTGGCTGAGTGTGGAGTGGACCCCACAGCCATGGGAGCCCTAGGGAGCCCTCAGCCCCTCAGAGAGCATTGACAGGGGGAGTCATCCTCCATGTCCCATGAGTTGGGCTCCTCACCATTTTCCTTGGAGAGACATGGGCACTGCTGCAGAGAAGGGTGTAGGACTGTTGACACGTATTGAAGGAGTGGTTTAACTCTGAGCAAAGTCACCAGGACCCTCCTTGCATGGTGGGCTCTGGTCTTATACGCACTGTTCTTTCTCAACTGTGCTAATGGCTACTAGAGAGTGCCTTCATTTACCATTCTTCCTGGTCACCAGCACCCTTCAGGGCCAAGGGGCAGGTCCTGCTCTTGGCAGGAGTCCGTGGCTGCTGCGGCCATGGCCTGCCTACTCTGAGTGCTCACAGACGTGCCTGCAAGCCTGAGAGTTCACAGAACCACTCCATTTCTCCTCCCTGGCATGTTCTGGGCAGTTCTCAGCCTGAGGCCTGGCCACCTACCCAGCTTCTTGGTGGTCTGTGGTTCAGAATGTGGTACTCTGTCAGGAAGTGGTTTCTGCCACTCAGAAGAGAGCAATGGGCTTCTGGTCATCTGGTGCAGTGGGGGAGAGAGGGGGGCACAGGGAAGGCCCAGGGAAGGCCTCCTGGTGGGTGATGAAGGGGACGGTTGAAATGAGGAGGGAGGCAGACCCTGGCCCTCTCCTCCCACCACACCCAGCTGCCCCCTGCCTTGGGTCCATGACTGGGGCCAAGCTCAGGATTTGTGGCTAGCTGGTGGTTCATGCATGGGCTGCATCCCTAATGCAGTGGGTGGTGCCACCTGCCATTTCTTTGGAGCAACATCCAGCCCACAATGGCAGAGGCTGTGTTGCCCTGTCTGTCTTCCACCTGTAAGTAGGCTCCGTTGTGCTTTCTGCTGAACAGGGTGGAAGCCCCTCTGAGAAACACAGAGTCCAGTGAGTGAGCGGGAGCCTGTGTCTCAGGATGGCTGAGGAGGTGACGTTGGTCAGGCAGGCCTTTGCTTGTTGGCACCTAAGTGGAGTGTGGGCTTCCCACAGATTGGCCTCAGGAAGTAACTGTCCCAGGTGACTGCTGAGCATGTGGTCTATCCAGGGACATTACCTGAAGGAAGGCTCCTTCTTCAGGATGTGGCCCAGAGACGCCACATTCTTGGTCATCAGATGTGGTGGCTCCAATCTAAGCCTGTTTCTGTAAGTACAAATCCAGTGAAAGAGTCAGTCTATTTATGTAAATGATCACCAATGGGAGGGCCCAAATAATTTTAGAGTATATTTTATAAAATTAAAGAGTAGATTTAAAAATATTTAACTACTTTTGTCAAAATTGAATGTTGCTTTGGTTCAAAGCTTCATTTTTTGTAGAAAGTTCCTCTTGTGAGAAGGATGTATGGACAGAAGGTCCAAAGCAGAATGGGGGTGCAAAGTTGGGAGAGCCCCAGGCATCTGCCAGTACCCAGGAAATCACACCAGGTGGGACTGGGAGGCAGGATAGAGTCTTGGTTTCTGTGGGTGCCCTGTAGTGGACAGTCCATCTTCTCGCAGCCAGTGAGGAGCAACCTGACAGGTGTTAGAGGACACAGGCAGGTCCCAGTCACTGTGCCTTTTGCTGCCATAGGCCCATGTGGCTGCAGGCCACACACACAGGAGCCGTGGTTGCCTTCTAGGACATGGTTACTGCTTTAAGTTGCCACCTGTAATGATCACTTGTATTCCAGTCATGGTTACTTGTCTTGGCCGCAGACAAAGGAAGAACCAAGGTTTTCAAATCTTATGAATTCTATTGAAAAAAAGTGCTTCAGTTCACATCAAGAAGTGGTTGACAGAAAGTTGTAGGGAAACAGCACAAAGAAAACCCCTTAGGTTTCCTGTTTTCTGGTGTTCTTCAGTGAAATATCCAAGAGCACTTTACAGGGAAGGAGGAGATGGAGTGGGGTGTGCGTGTGCACACTTGGGGAGAAGAGAGGCTGAGAGGCAAGGAGGCTGGCTTGACACTGGCAGGGGTTGCCACTGCTTGCCATATTGGACATCCTCAGTGAGGAGGGGGGGAGTTCTACCTCTGGGGATGGAGGGCAAGTCTGTCAAGCCAGCTGGCAGTGGACGATGAATAGGAGGAAACCCATCTCAACCATGTGTATGCGCATGTGCGTCCCGCACTGTCTTGGAGGAAGGGCCCGAGGGCTGAGGCTTTTGCTGACCCCCAGCCACTGAAAGGAAGCATGTGTGGCTGCTGTGGGTGAAACAGAGCACAGGTGGCCTGTTCTGTAAGTGATGTTCCTCGGGTTATAAGAGCTGTCAGAAGGATAGGTGGCTGTCTGAGATGGCCAGGACATGTCTCCTGCCCTAGAAACCCATTTCTCCTGGTGATTCCCAGGGCAGGGGTTCATGGGTGAGATCCTTTTTGGAGGCTCTGTTCTTGGGCAGATAAGGAGCTTCAGGGAAGACAGGGTAAGAGGAAGAGGCAGGTGGCCAGGAGGAGGCCAGGGAGACCTGGGCCCCAGGCTACAACTGTAGCCCTCTGGGCACCTCCATTCAAGGCAAGCAGGCAGCCCACTGCTGTGCTTTGGGGCAGCGTGTCTGAGCCCCAGCTTCCTGGTTGCAGTTTGACCCAGGGACCCCTCCTCAGGCCTCACAGTGGTGAGGCGGGTGCGTGCTGGCCAAGCAGGCCTTATTCCTTAGGCTGCTGAGGATACCTTTTGTGTCATACGCCTTGTGTAGGAGTATACACCATGGTGGGGAGCGGGCGCCTTATTTATCCTTGCCCTGAATCCAGCCTCATGGCTGCTGAGAAGGCAGTAAGCTGTATCCTGACGGGGCCTAGGCCTTCAGAATGGTGAGCTGTTCAGTGTTTCTCCTTGAAGAACCTGCTGGAGACAATGGCAATTTCTGGAGTTGGGCCCGCTCAGGAATGCAAGGAGAATCACCACCTAGAGACAGGAAGCAGGAACATCACCACCTGGTGTCCATGGTGACCTGGTGGTCCTCCATGGCCAGTATTTGCCTCCCCAGCTGAGCAAAAGGGCCAGGCCCATGCCACATGAACTTCACATCCTCCACACAGCATAAGCGAAGACTCAGGACAGGTAGCTGCTGCCCTGCTGAGAACATGTGCTCACAAGGTTAGAAGGAGCATCTGTACAGATCCTTTCTGCTTGCCCTCTTAGGAGTATGCACACACATCTTTGAGCGCACACAGGTCACACAGAGTCCATCTGAAGATGAACAGTGCTGGACTCCTGGAGCGACCACAGAGGAGTCACTGCCCAGCCCTGCTGCAAGCGCCTGTCAGGGTCTCACAGGCTGGGGCCTGGGGAGCAGGGTTCTCTGCCACCCTCACGCTTGTGCCAGGACCACAATCTTGACCTTGATGAATGACCCGGAGGAGAAGGAGGAAGCACAGAGTAAGACGTTTCCTGTTGTCGTTTGGCAGATGTGGTGGCCTCAGCAGGAAAGCTGGGGGAGGGTACAATGTCAGAAAGGCCTATAACCCTGCCTCTGGGTCAATGTGGGTTATTTGAAGGATTTCCACCCTGGGGCCACAGGAGTGTCCTGGGCAGTGAGACAGGTGTACCCCATGGAACCTCTAAGGGGTCAGGGCACAGTTTGGGGGGACCGAGTGTGGACATGCTCCTTGTCCCTCCCCTGGCCCTGCAGATCTTGCTGCTAGCAGAGGACAAGTGGCCAGAAGAGTCCCAGCCTGGTGCTCAGTCCTGGAGACCCTTGCATGGCAGGGTGAACGTGGGAGTGGGCCGAGCTGCACGTGGGCCTGTTCAGATGGCAGGCCCCACGTGTGTGTGTGGAACCACAGTGTCTCTACGCCAGTCAGTGAAGGGGAGGCCTGCTGGCCTGGATGCCACAGCTGCTCTGATGCTGGGGCAGTTCCCCTCCCTGCTGCTTCTCACCTCTGCCCTGGGCTCCCTGGGCTCCTGAAGCCCATGGCCTGGAGTGTTTATGGATGCAGGAGGGGGCCTGCGAGGGGTAGTGTGCTCACCCTGGCTCTCATCTGAGGAGGCGTCCTCCAGCTCCATCCTTGAGAGGTCTGTCTTCTCTGTAGAGCACAGATCCTGGGGTCTAGAATGATCTAATCAAAACATTCCAGTGGAGCCTGTCTGCACATCCACCTGTTGAGTCAAACTCCTGAGGTGTGAGGTATCAGCACAACCTCACACCACAAAAGGCTCATCAGTTGTGGAGAACAAAGCAATGGCTGATTCCATGGTCTTGCCTGAGCAGCATGAGTAGCACCCATTGGGCTTTGCTGTCCCTGGGAGCAGCTGGGGCCAGTGTACAGATGGTCCCTCGGGAGCCCATGCCAGCCTCAGAGCTCTGAAGCAGGCAAGGCCACCCAAGACCCACCCAGGCTCTGATGTGCCATCTATTTACTCTTGATAATTTTTGAGAGTTCAGGATAAAATGATTGCAGTTCAGCTTTGGCCTTTATTATGTGTGCACACTGAGCCAATGAGCATGGAGTCCCCAAGCTGCTTCTTTGCTTCCCAGTGTACCAGCAGAAGTGACAGGCTCAGACTCTGGTCAGCCAGCCAAGCAGCCGGTTGATGCAGCCGGGTGAACCCTGCAATAGGTTGTGGTGGATGAGTGGGATGGGGATGTGCAGACCGGGGGTCCACCCTCCTAGGGAAAGGCTCCATGGACGAGCTTGTCATGGGGTCTCTTACTAGTCTGCACCATTTATGCCCCTGCCCTCTTTGTGTGTCATGTGGAGGGTCTACACTTCACGGCAACACTCCAGATTTCTGGACTACTCCCCCAACACCCATCTGATTATCCCTGAGTTTCTCCCTGTTTCTATTCTGCAACCAGAGGATTTCACCCCACACATTTCTTTATTCATTTTATGGCTTGAAGTACACTTGAAATATTTATAAAGGTAAATTTGTTTGCTTACATACTTATCATAGACACATTTGAAATTGTAAATTATCCTGTAAATTGTCTAGGGACAGGGCAAGGCCAGTAGCTTGCTCACCTCATTTCCAAGGGCACAGGTGGACCCCTGGGAAATGTATGCCACCTGTTTGAGGGTGAGCTGAGCCTAAGTCTCTCCTCCAGCTTGACATGAGCCACCGACCTCTAGGAAGTGTCTGTGTTCCATGTCACACTTAGCATAACTGTTCTGTTGTGTCATGTTTGAGAGAAGAGGAATCACCAACATTGTAGGAGCTAGGGTTCTTGCTTTTTTGTCTCCCAGACTTTAATTTATTGCTGCTTAACACTTCATAAGTACTGGGATGTTGCTCAGTGGTGCCTGCCTTGTGTGTGTGTGCCCCAGGACCTATATGCTCCCTCACCCAGAAAGCAAACAAAGCCTTTGTAGAAAACTTACCAGTGAAATCATTGTGGAAGATTAGATTTCAGATACTATCTTTTTGGCAGGAAGAAACTTGGGAATCTTTCCAAGCAGCATCACCATTGTCTGAAGGGTTGCCCCGTCTCTCTCTGGGGAAGGATTTAGCTGCTGGGGGCTGGCAGCATGTTCAACCACTCTGTCAATGTGGAAAACTGGTTTTAACTACTCTTAGGAAACTTACCAGTTGTTTTTCTGTCCCAGATTTGTCCTATTATTTAAGGTGCAATATCAGTGTGGGGTATTTTAATGGTGTGCATATTTTAATATGCTTTTTTATGCAAATATATAGCCTTAAGGGAATTTTGATATCATTTGTTACTTTGAAGTCACATTTTAAGGTGCAGAATTACTACATGTGCTAAACCCAAGAACTGTTCTTCCCCAAAATCTGGCCTCTCACCTCACTCCATCCCCAGAGCCACACAGCCTGGCACCCCTCTCGAGTGCCTCTGAAGGTCTCAATGAAGATGTGGTGCAGACACAGGTGTACCAGAGGACACAGGCACGTGGGTGCACATGGGTGTACATGGGTGCATTCATGCTTTTCCTTCTCCACACAAGTCACACTGAGGAGTGGACCAGCTCAGGCTGGACCAGAGGTGGTCAGGGCCGGCACTGTTACCCTCCTGAAGCCCATCCTTCCCTGATCCACCATTCACTGGGCTCTAAAGGCATCCTGCATCCTCTCAGGTGGCTGTGTGGAGTGAACAAGTGTCGGCCCTGGGGACCTACATTCATGGGAGAGGACAGTAATGAGTGGAGAACTGGAGCAGTAGCTGACCTGACTGGCAATCTGTTACTGGCCAGAGAAGCCAGGCAAGCCCAGCCTGGTGAGAAGAGGAGGCCGGAAGTTTGTCAAGAAAGGGTGGGAGCAGGGCTGGGCAGGGTGAGCAGTGCATTCTACACAAGGAAAAATCCACAGCCAGGCCTCAGGCAGGCGATGCAGACTGGAAAGTCTGGATGTGGGCAGCAACCCTCAGCAGGTGGCATGTGCATGTGTGCAGGTATGTGAGGTGACTCTGTGTGGGGCTGCCGTGTGCCTGATGAGTGGATGGTAGAACCTTGGGGACAGGAATGAGCATGGGAAGCCAGAAGGAGGCCATGGTGGTCTGGTGGTCCTGGCCACCTGGACAGGGTGGGGGCGGGTGGACAGAAGAGGGGTTTAGAGAAGTTGGCTTGTGGGAGGGAGTTAGGCATCCACATCTGGAGCATCGGGGTGGCAGAGGACACATTTGCTGCATAGGAGGTACGGGGCAAGCAGGGTGTGGAGAGGAGTTGATTTCAGTGCTGGGCATGTCAGCCTAAGATTCCTGGGAGGAGCTGCACTGTCAGTAATGAGGGACAAGTCCTGATCGGGGAGAGAGGTCTGCCTAGGAAGCTGATGCTTTGGGGTCCTGGTCCATGAGTGGAGCCTGGAGACAGCATAGAGTTTCACCTGGAAACTCGGAGAGTGCGAGGACCTGGATGGCCAGCGGCAGGCACAACGCTAGCTGGAGGGGCAGGGGCTCCCAAGGAACAGGCCTCCAGAGCAGGACCTGTTCCAGACATGAGGAGGAGCCAGGCAAGGCAAGGGTGTAGCCCTTGGAAACTCGGGGCATGAGTTGGGGGGCAGGGGTGAGGGCAGAGAAGCAGGAGCATGGCTGGGACACAGGCAAGGGGCTGAGGGTCATGGAGTGAGGCTCATCACGAGGCGGTGGGTGCATGAGGGGGGTCTTCATTGCCTGGGAGGAGGCGGGTGGTGGGAGCCAAGTGAAGGGGACCTGTGTGCAACACTGAGAGGTGTGCCTGAGACCATGGCTCTGGGGAGGTGGTCTTTTCCCTGCAACCTGGATACTTCCAGTCCACAACAGAACCTGGGGCAGGGTTGATAGTGGCACTCTTCATCTGAGATGGCTCTGGGGACAGGACACAGGCCACACCTTCACTGGTGCCCCTATACCCAGCAGTGGACCAGTGGCCCTGTGTCCATGGGTCACTTCAGGTATGTCACCTGAAGTAGCTGGAAAATGAGGTTTGGGTTTTTGAATGGAAAATCTGAATATTCCAGAACCAAAGGTTTGGATCTGCGTGTTAGATCTGTTTATACCTAAGGGGCCTATAGAAATCCTGGCTCATGACACTGCTCTCAGGTTGGAGCAAGTGGGGTTCATCACTTCTCTAGAACCTCCTCATGGCAACCCAACTGCTGTTCTCATCATGGTCCTCTGAGAAGCTTGGGTGCTAACCCACAGCATCTTGATCAGCTTCCCCTGAGCATCTCCTGTAAACCAGTCCCGCCACACCAGGGGGATGGGAAAGTGAGGCACTTCAGTCAGTTTTGGGGTCCTGTGGGGCAGACACTGAGATGGGTTCAGTTGACAGAGGCTACCACTGCACCCAGTTCCCAGCCTGCATGTAACCTGAGTCACCCTGAGAAGGCCAGTACAGACGCTGGTCAGGAAGAGACGCGTGGTTTGTAGGGCAGGGGTGGCCTCCCCATGTCCAGGATGACTGGCTACAGGAGCTGTCTCCCTCTAGTGAACCAGCCAAGTCTGTTTCATGTGGGATGCAGGTGTGCAGGGGTCATTTCTGGGTAAGCAAGGGTCAGATCCTTGGTCTGTGAGTGGATGTACCTACAGATGGCAGAGCCACCTGTGTGTTCCCAAAGATGAACACATAGACCATAGCCTGGTCCATCTGCGTGTCTGTGCATGCAAACATGGACCCGATCCTTCTGGGTGCACAGTGTCCTTGTGGTGCTGAGCACCTTTGGCAGCAGGGTAGCCATCTCCAATATTAGCAGCTGTGTCCATTGCCCGAGTCCTCTGTCCCATGCCCTGGTGTGTCGTTCATCTCACCAGTGGTAACATAACCTCAGGTGCAGGGCTGGCATTGGAAAGAGTCCAGTGCTCCCTCAGGACCCTGCAAGTGACTGCACCACTGCTGCTGAGTGCAGGGTCTGAGCTCCTTCATTACACTGGACCCTAGGCAATGCAGCTTCCAAAGCAGAAGCTGTGCACAGGCAAACTTTCAACTGAAGCCATTAAATTCTACTGCAGAGGCCTTATCTAAAACTTATGCCCCAAATCAGTTGATTTCCAAAAACCAGAGTATTGATGAGAAAGAATGTGGAGAAGTTCTATGAATTGACATACCTACCAGAGACCAGAGCTGGAAGAAGCCAGGACAGACTTGGGACTCTGAGGTTGGTAGACATCACCACTGGCTGGCAGGGAGGAAAAGCGCAGGCAGAGCTGGCTAGAGCTCAGGACAGTGGGTTCCCCAAGGGCCCTGGGGGAGGTCTCCGACTGCAGAGGGAAGTGAGTCTCTCTGGCAGGAGCAGTGTGGACCCTGCTGCACTGGGTTTGTGAGGCAGAGTTGCCAAGTCCTGCAGAGACTGGCAGCTGTGGCTCCTGCCTCCCTCTGCCCCATGAGGGCTGCCCCTGGGCTGTGTGCAGTTCACCCAGGGCACCTGTCCAGCAGGTCCCTCTCACAGCACCAGTGTGGGTGCTGGTATTTGCCATGCAGATGGCTCTGGGGGAAGCCATCTGCCCATCCACTACTGCCCTTCCTGCCTGGACTCTCTGGATCCCTTGCCTCCAGGTTTGTCCTGATGGGGGATCTGCCATGACCAGGCCTTGCCCATCTGGCCAATCTCTCCCAAGGGCACCATGGCTGCCCTTGGGGAGCTGGCTGTCTGCTGGGTAGTTCACTGGAAAATAATCCATCACTGCAGGGTCTCCTGGAGGAGCCACAGGCCAGGCTGTTCATCTTGGTGTCCCCAACTTGACGACAAATGGAGGGGAATGGTGGGAATCCCCTCCCTGGGGTTCTGTGCCAGGGTTCCCTGCCCTTTACAACAGGGAGTTGGGTGAGGAGCAGGGGTCGTGGCTCTGACTCTGGGCAGAGCGCTGAGGCCCAGGGCACGTACCACAGTCACACCATTAGCAGGGCAGGGACACTGCTTCTATTCCTCCCTCCCTGACAGAAGATGACTTCTGCCACCCACATGTGCACCCACAGCAGAGACCAGCTGCCCCTGTGGACCACCTGCTGCCCACTTGTGAAGTAGTTGCTGGAGCAGCCACCTCCTGGGAGGCTCTCCGGGGTCTCCCGGGTCCTTCCCACTGTCTGAAGCCAGTCCTGAGTGGGGCTGCGTCTTCTGCCAGCCCCAGCTGGGGTAAATTCTGGCATCCCAGCCCCAGGGCAGCCCTGCCCAGCTGGCTCACCCATGCCTGCCTCAACTGCACCATGCCTCACTCCTTGGCCTGTCTCTGGAATCCTGCCAGTCGTGACCCTCCACCCCCAGGGCTCCAGAACTCCAGGCACCAAGACAAGCCTGGCAGGCTGCCCTTCACTCTGGCTCCTCTCCTCCCCTGGTCTAAGCCAGAGCAGCATGTCCACAAGGCTGCCAGTGACGACAGGTTGTAGCCCCCTGTGCTGTAGAAGACAGAGGCAGCTGCTCCTGAGAGGGGGCATCCAGAGCCCTGCTCAGGTCCCCTTTCCTTCCCTTCTGGGGCTGTCCTCCTTGGTGCAGGTAGAATAAATTCACACACAGGTTTTCCAACAAGGCAAGTTTCTCATACTTGCCACCAGATGTCAGTAAAACCCCTCTTAAGATAAATGTGGCACTGGGATGTGTGCCTGCAGAAGCCTCAGAGCTGGCATCTGGCCTCCAGGGAGACAGAAGCAAGGAGATCATTGATTCTGGGGTTCTGCATTCTGCTGAGAGGTCCCCAGGCCTCCTGGGGAGGGCCTGCAATTTGAGAAGATGCTAACTTCTGATACGCCTCACTAAGGGTGCCTGTGCAGAAAGTGAGGCCAGCCTCCAGGGGAAGCCACTTTGCCACAGAATGGTGTCTGGTTCTGGGTCATGGTTCACTCCTCACAGGACATTCCTGTGCAGCTGTTTCTGCCTGCTCTAGCAGAAGCACCTGGCTGCGCACATTTTGTGATCTTGCTCATGGGCAATGCTGATTCCAGAGGCTCTAGCCTGGGCTGGGGTAGGGATGGCAGCATGGTGGTGAATTCACAGGCTTTGCAGTGCCCAAAGTGGGCGCACATCCTGGTGCCACTCACTAATGATCATTTCCACATCTCTGATGTGGGCTTGGTGGTGCCTCTGCCACAAGAGTACTTTGGAATTTAAACTGGAAAATGTGGTTGCATGAGAAAGAAGTCCTAGGGCTCAGGTGGAAATGTGAGGTGCAAGAGCACTTGTGTACCTGAAGTGAGAGCCCAAGAGAGGACAAGCCAGGGCCAACAGCCCGGAAACAGCCCCACCAGCTAGGCTGCAGCCACACAGCACTGAGTCACCTGCCTGCCTGCTTGTGGATGCTCGGGGGCCCCTGGACGCTTTGGGGCTCTGGAAAACTTGCTCGGTCCTGGTGGACAGGTGAATCTGCAGGTGGAGGTGGCTTTCATGAATAAAGAACATACTAGCCAAGAAGTGGGATGACCCTGGATCCCAGCCTCGAGATGGTGGAGCAGCAGTGCTGTGCTTGGCCTCACTGTACCTGCTGCAGATCCTGCAGTTCCATGTTAGTCTGTAGTGCCACCTTCACGTGGATGGAGAAGGGCTGTGGCTGCTTGGGGCCAGCAGCTGGCATGGCTGGGACCTGGTCCCATGTGGGCAGAGGCCTCAGGTGCTGCCATCCCGGTCTGTGCGTGGCATCCCGCAAGCTGAAGCAGCGGAGGCTCGGCTCGGAGAAGCCCTGCCCCATCTCTGCGAACTCATGAAATTAGAGCCCTAATCTGAATGCCAAATCAGAACCCAAAATAGCACCTGAACTGGAGTGAGAGTATTTTAGGAACAATATAATCGCACAAAAACATCCCATGCCTTTTTCTCTTGCCTCTCGCTTTACCACTTCACATCTGCGGTGTTTGTGCTGTTGTGACTTCTTTTTATTCTGACGAGGAGGAGCTGTGAGCCTCTTCTGCTTTTCCGGTGTTACATGAGAAGCTCCACTTGTTTGCTCCCTTGGGTGTTCTGTGGCCTTCCTTCAGGTCAGGCTAGCTCACTCCAACTTCCTGGGAGCTTGGCAATTCTTGCCTCTGGGTGTGTGCTTGCCTCCTGCAGGGCACCAGGGTTGCCTTTGGACCTTTCCATTAGGAGCAAAAGTCTTTCCCCTAAAAAGTAAACAAAAGTAGGTTAGGAACACAGAATAAAGCAGCTGTTCTTAAAATGCTTAAGCAGGTACCCCACGACACAGTCTTTCCTCTCCCAGGCAGATGCTCAGGAGAAATGAACACGCATCCACACAAGCTTGGGCATTGCAGCAGCGTGATGCACAAATGCCTAAGTTCCCATTGACCTTGGTGGTATGTACAGGATGGAGTGCTATTTGGCATTTAAAGGAACAGAGTGTGTGCACAAGGGACCACCAGGAATTTTGAAAACGTTGTGGTTAGCAAAGGAAGCCAACCACAGAGGTCACACAGCACCTGATTCTACTGACAGGACATTTGCAGAGGAGGGATGTCTTTGTGGATGGAAAGCAGGTCAGTGGTCGCTTGGGGCTGGGTGTGAGGGGCGAGACAAAAGTACAGAGTTCATCTTTCTAGTGACCCAGTGTTCCAAGATTGACAGTGGTGATGGGGGCACATGTCTGTGAAGACGTTGAAAGCATTAAAATTGTGGCTTTAAATGAAGGAATTCATGATATGCAAACCATAGTTCAATAAAGTTGTTAAAAGAAAAATGCAGAGAACTATAGACTAGAGATCCAAAAGGCTCTTAGAAATCAGAGTTGAGAACCTGAATCTACATGTAACATGTTAGAGAAGAGAGCTCTTTCCTTACAAAACACCTGGACCTGGTGCTAAGATACAGCAAACATTTTAAGTGAAGAGTTAAATTCATTAAAATTGAGAGAAATATCTAAGGACTCAGAAACAAGAAACTGAAAAACCACAATAGTCTATGAATTAATTTTGGCAACTCTGGGTGGCAGTGATTTTAAGGTCTTATTAACCTCCAGATCTGTAGTTTTGATACCTCCCAAATAGAATACATATAGAATATTGAATATGATGCTATTCTTCCCACATCCTCATGTCAGGATCCTTGCTAAAGCTGCATTAGGTAGGATAAAAACATATTCTACAAATAGTCTCCCCACTGGTACTGGGTGGTGAAGAAGTCAGACCAGTGGTTGAGGGAGTTATGTGAGCACCTCTGCTCCTGCACTGGTTTGCATTCAGGCTGCCAGCACAGTGGGGGACCCTCAGTTGAGAAGTTCTCACTCATCCTGCAAGGACACCTCTCTCTGAGCACTGTAGAGGCAGGCCCTAGCCTTGTCCAGAGGGTTGCCCATCATGGATTTCCCACAGATAGAATCCTTCTGAAGATGAGCATTCAATCCCAAATTACAAAACCTAAGAGGAACTGTCATCCCAAGGATAGGGACCTCAGTGAGTCACATGGGAGGAAGACACAGGAGCTCATAGGATAGGATGGGGAGAGATGAAAAGGCTGTGCAGCACTGAGCAAGAGAAAGCCAGGGGGCAGTGAGTGAAAGACACCATGAGGAAAGAACAGCAGGACTTGAGGAGGAACCAAGCAGGGCTTCCAGAATGAAAAGCAGCCTTTAAAGGAGAAAAGCAACTGAACAGGCTAAAAAGCTGGCTGGACGTAACTGAGGAGATCCTGCACTAGCCTTCGAGGGAAATGTCTCAGTGACAAGGCGCAGGGCAGATGGAGCCACAGAGCAGTGCTGGTGGATAGGAGGCTGGGTGGGGAGAGCTTGCCACACACCTGACTCTCCAGGGTGCTTGCCAGGCTCGGGTCAGGTGGTTCCCCTGGGACTGGGAGAGCACCACTGAGCCTACCCCAGACTCTGGGCTCTGGGCTCTGGGCTCTTGCTGCAGGACTATCGCCGAGCACAGTCAAAGGTCACGGTGGTCGTTCTCCTGCCTGTGAGTGGTATGAGGCCACATTCATCAGGACCAACATTGTGCCATTCAGGGGTGGTTCTTGTCTCCACCCCACAAGCACCAGTCCACACCTTCACTGGTGGGCAGAGCACACACCCTGAAGACGCTTTCTAGAAGAGACTTACCACTAGAAAAGAGGTTATTTACTTATGTTTGGGAAAAAATAGATTTTTTTTGACTCTATATACAAGTGGAGAGAGCATTAATGTCAACAGTGAAGAAAATCTGAGGCCCCTCTGCCCGCACTGGTACTGGGCATTGAAACCAGGGGTGCTCTACCACTGATGTGCACCCCAGCCCTTTTTACTTCCTATTTTGAGACAGGATCTCTCCAAGTTGCCCAGGTTGGCCTTGAATTTGCCATCCTCCTGCCTCAGCCTCCCAAGGGCTGTGTGACAGACATGAGACACTGTGCCTGGACCCTGCATTTTCTTTTTTACTAGGATCTCCCCTTCTGTCCATGGGTGCTTTAGCAGTGTTCTCTCCCCACTTTCCTGGTTCCACACTCCCTGCCCAGGCCTGTACGGTGTTATTTTAAAGACTCACAATGAAGGAGAAGAATCCATTGAAATCAAATTTGGATTGGAATGGAAGTGTTGGGGATGTAAATCATGTGTCTCTTTTTTGACTCAGACAACAGAATGGGGGATGTAGGGAGGGCTTTTGGAGGCTTCTCTGGGTTTGGGACATATGGGGACTGTACAAACACCACTTGCAGACCACTGTACCCTGCACTCAGCTGCTGGGAAGACGTGTGTCACAGTGATGCACATGGCCTCATAGGTGGGTCTCAGTGATAGGGCTGGTAGACAGTCACAGGAGGGAGGCTGGGTTGGGCTCTGTGAGCAGGAGCCGATTCCCTCTGAAGCTGAGTGAATACCCACTGGGACATTCAGCACTGAAACCCCAGCAGGATCCAGGGTGTAAACAGGGCAGCTATTTAAATATGAGTTCACACAGCAATCTAGGATCACTCTCAGAGTCTGGACCCTAGAAGGCAATTGCTCCAGGGATGTCCAGTGAAAGCTCTGGCTGCCCCCTATCTCAGGCACAGACCCAAGGATGGATCAGAATTCATGGTGGTGGGAACAGACACAGCAAACTCTATTTTGTTGTTTCCAGGTGGCTGTTTCGTACCAACCCAAGGTAACTGGCTAAAGAGAGACCTGGCAAGTGACTCCCACCTGGGCTGCCTGTTGAGGTCAGGACTTTGTCTGCTTGTTTCAGGCCTTGGATTGCCAAGTTCAGGATGGCATGATGCACAGACCATGTGATCAACTGGTCTATGTTTTTCCTTGGATTTAGATGTTGGACTTTTAAATGTTGGACATTGTAAAAGCTAATGTAAACCTAAACTTCTTTCTAAAAGCTTGGTGCACCCCTCTAAAACCTCGAGAAGTCTACCTTTACCACATTGTCAGGTAAAAAATTATGGAAGTTTAGGATATCCTCAAAGGTCGTGGATTTCGAGGGTTGTGTGGGCTTGGGACCAGGGTCTGTGACCTGCACTGTGCTGGGAGCTCCTGCCTGTGCTTTCTCCACTGCAAGCCCTTATTCAATGCAGATGGTCCCTGTGGGAGACCAGTGCTATCCATTGGAGTTTCCCTGGGCAGTGTCCCTAGGCCTCGGGAAGAGCATCACCACTACCTCTGGGCCACCTCAGGCAGCTTTTGTGACTTGCCACACTCATCTTCCTCCCCAGTAAACAGGATCCTATTCCCCACTGCTGTAGAATTCAGTGAGATGCCACAAGAGAAAATCCTGAGTGTTTGGTAAGTGATGGCGGTGAATCACAGTCAGCATCAGGTCAGGGAGCTGAGGGTCAGCTCAGGCTCCCGGGTTACCACTGCCCAGCATAAGTAATGGCAACCTCAGGCTTGAGAGGCCCATGCCTGCATGTCCTCCTTAGGAAAAGCCCATGACCACTGGTGACCAGAAAGGGAAGGAAGGGTGGTGACATGGTGGTGACATGTTGGGACAAGGGTGCAGCCAGCACCTCCATCTTCGGCACCTCCATCTTCGGCTTCCCAATGGTAGACACGCTGGCCACTTTAGGGAAGAAATCCTGGGGCCCTCCTTAACCCTGTGGGAGGGACAGGCACCGGTCGCATGCTGGAGCCAGAGGGGAGCCACCCAGTGGGTCCCGGGTGCAGTGCCTGCAGCGAGGGTCTGCCTTGGGGCTGTTGTAGCAGCCTCATCTTTGTCTTTGGAGGAAGTTGTGGAAGGAAGCCCCATGGATGGAGGAAGGGTTTACAGAAAAAGGCTGTCCTTGGTCATCTGGACCAGAGTGGTACCTGAGCAAGCCCACATTGTACTTGGGAATATGCCTTATTTGGAAAATAGGGTCTTTGCAGATGTGATCACTGAGGTCAACCCTAATCCAATATGACAGGTGTCCTTATGGGAAGGGAAACTTGGACCAAAATCCTCAGAGGGAAGATGAGGGATGCTGAGGCCACTTGGAGCCAGGACACAGGGGGATACTGGATTCTCCCTCAGGGTCCCAGAGCACCAGCCAGCTGTGACCTTGGAGTTCTGACCCAGAACTGTGAAGGGATGCTTTTCTTTTGTTTGTGGTCACTCATATTTTGGACTTTTGTCACAGTGGTCCCAGGGGGCCATAGCCCCAAGGCAAGCGTGCAACCTCCTCCAGACCCCAGGACTCAGCTCCAGCAGGAGGGGCACAGTGTGCCCAGCATAATCTCTGGGAGAAATTTCCAGAGGCCGAGGGGCTTGAGCAGCAGGGACTCCCGTGTCAGGCAGAGCCAAGCACAGGTGGGCTCCTCAGAACAGGGTCACTTGAGGGCAACATGTCACTGAGCGAAAATCCCAGAGAGACAGTGAGATGACTTGCGTTCTCTCTGTCCACACTGCCTTTGAACTCTGGCATGTTAGTTACACATCAGAACATGTCGCCTGGGCCAGGCCACTCTGCTGGGCTCCGCTGCCAGTCAGCAGTGCCCGTCTCCTTGGACAGCGTAGCTCTAGAGCTCAGGTCCTGCCTGATGGCTGAAACCTCTGTCCAGGGAAGCTCCTGAGTGAGGGTTGGGTAATCAGCCCTCACAGATGCGTCTGGTGACTTGCCATTGACATCAGCAGCAGTGCTCTGTGGAGATTTCTAGGAGGCAGGAAGCAAAGTGAGGGGCTGTGACCTAGACTCAGCCTGGGTAGGGGGCTGACCCAGAAGGCCACGTGGCCGCAGAGTACCCCAAGAACTGCGAGGGTCTGATGGAGGAGGAGATTCAATGCCACAGCACAGGACGGTCCCCTGGGGTGCTTCTGCCCTCTGCAGATCTCAGCTGCGTGGCAAGAACAGGCCAGTCAGCCCTGTGGTCCCCAAGGGCACATGTCACCCTGATGCTGCGGAGTCTGGAAGTGTGAGATGACTTTCTACCTGTAAGTAAGAGAAGTGCCCAGCAAGCTCTCCCTGACATGGAGCGACTGCCCTGCTCCTGTGTCAGGAAGCCATTGGCTACTCTTGCTGGTGGTCTGTGGGCTCCCAGCCCAGCTTTGTGTTTCTTCTCTTGCCTCCCAGGTGCTGTGTGCACCACCTTTCTCACGGCACATCTGTTTCGCTGCCACTGCTGTTGTCAGCTTCAGACTCCACTTCACCTTGACCTTGGCTCAGCTGTTTACTGGCCTGTGTGGAGCCTTTGTCTCAGGGGAGTGGACTCACCCCAACCCGTGCACACACTGCTGAACCAAGAGCTGTCTGCAGCCTGCAGTATAGACTGGGCTGTTTGCCATGAGGAGTCCCACAGGGCTAATGGGGTATTTTCCCCTGGGCTATTCCCCAGCAGGTCGCCACCTGCCTTCTACACTGCATGCTACCATGTGGTCAGCTGATAAGTGACAGGTAAGCTTGTTAATTGAGTTCTTGGGGGAAAACAACTTTTTGAAGATCCCAACTGGGGAGGGATGGGCCACTTGCCTTGTAACCATGCATTTCTTTTTCAGTTTTGAGTCCAAAGGGGAAGGAGATGGTGCCCTCATGGGTTTGAACTTCCGAACGTGAATACTGCATCAAAGAACAGGCTGAGCCTCTGGCAGGAGCAGTTCCCAGAAGCCTGAGTGTCAGGTGGGTGGCAGTGGCTCGGGGCAAGTGGGCAGTGGGCAAAGGCAGCTCAGGTGAGACCTGCGTGGACTCCCTCCCTACCCCAGTGTTTCTGAACATGTTCATTCAGCACTTTTGAGGACCTACTGTGTGCTTGGGCAGATGCATCTGCTTTGTGAGTGTGTTCATTTCCCTTTGCAATCAAGTCATAACTTAAACAAACATTAGGAAGTTACTGTTTACCAAAAGAACCAGTACTGGCTCTTTCTGTGCGCACACGTAGTCACCTCCTCACGAGATTTCAGATTCTTGTTTTTAGCAGGTTGCATATTCATTTCAGCACCACCTCCTCCCATTGCCCTGTGGACATGTGTTATTCTCTGAACATAAACATACAATAATGCCGTGTGTTTAGGAACGAGCAAACAATGGGAGCAGAGCGGAGCAGGCTGTCATATGACCAGGAGTCTCCACATCGCAAGGTATTTGAAATGATGGCTTAATAGGCAGTGCCTGAGCTGAGGGGGCTGATGCAGGTGAAGGCTCCTCTTCTGCATTTCCTGGATCCTTTGTGTTGAAATTAGTAAGTGTACTGTCATAGAAAATGGCATTTTGAATTTAATTTGCATTCTTCCTATGCCCCTGTGCCCAAAAGATAAATGGGGAAGAGAGCATTTTGGGAGTCCAGTTTCAGAGTAGACAGGGTGGGCTTCAGAGCAGAAGCCATCCTGCTGCCTGAGTTGCTGACCAGGGCAGGAGGCAGGAGTGCACAGGCTCAGCAGCCAGGCCTCACCAGGCCTGCCACGCATGGCTGCAGACTCTGAGTGGGAGCTTGCAATCCGCCCTGAGGTCGACGCTCAAAGGAATGGTCTCAGGGTGGCCATGGAGCCTGTGCGGGGGGCTGGGACCTCACGGGGGCAGAGTGGGAGAGAAGACATCTCACCTTGAGAAGCATCCTCTGGGGTGGCCCCTGCAAGGCTGGGCTGAGGCAGCAAGAACACCCACCTCCTTGTCACAGAGACTCAAGGTTAGCACAAGACAGCAGCCATGGCATATTCGACCTGCCAAATTTTATTCATTAAAGCAATCTGTTCTGGCCTGCCAGCCCCCATCCAAGCCCTCATTGTGCTGTTTTGGGAATTCTGGTGGCCTCCCTGCTTCTGCCTGTCCTTCTCCATGTGGTCATTGTGAACACTGTTGCCTCTTGCCAACCTGGCTCAGGTCCCTGCAGGGCTGGCCTCACCTCTGAAACCAAATGCAGATTCATGGCCCAGTACAGGGGTGCTGGCCAGCCTCAGATTCCAGAGTGGACTGTCACACTCCTGGCTCAGCTGGTCATAGACTATGGCCGGCCTGGCCTCTGCTGGCTGCTGGGCTGGTGGTGCACACAGGGCCTCCCTTGACCTCACAGTGTGTCTCCACTAGCCTTTTTTGTCTGTCTTCCATGCCTCAGCTCAGGACCCTGGGGCGAAGGACCCTCTGCCTGCTGACTAGTCCCAAGTTGGGGGCTCAGGCAGAGTGGCCATTGAGTCTGCCTCTGTGGTTTCTTGGAGGCTGTCCTTGGACCTACCACCTAACCTAGTCAAACTCAGTGTCTTCAGCAGTATGACAGGGGATTGGCAGCTCTCAGGGACTCTGCAAGAACTCAGTGAGCTCTCTCCTTGAGTGGTTAGAATTTCCAGTGTACCTACAGGGGCCAGGCGCTCCTCTTGGCTCTGGGTGTGTGGTAATGAGCCAGCTCAGTCCACCAGGAGAGGAGGACGGTGTGACACACCCGCTCCCTGGGGCACACTTCCGCAGGGCTCCTTTCCCACTGGTGGCTGACTCGTCACTAGCCTGACCCTGGGGCAGCAGCTCCCCCAGACTGTCTAGGCAACTAGACCAGCTGTGAAACCCAGGGATGTCTTCCACTCATGGGAGATGCCTCAGGGAACTGTCCCCTCCACCGCCCTGCTTCTCACAGAGCCTGTTGATGAGGGATGTGAGGCAAGAGATGGAGGGCGCGGCCATCACTGTGGCTGCTTCTGCAGGAGGCAGGCGGCCTGTCCACACAGGGCTTTGCTGGGTGAGAGTTTTGGACACAGTGTGATGCTAAATAAAATGTGCCGTTATGATATGTTTTACGAGCCGAGCTCTTAACACACACAGAATAAAGATTAAGAGCATAAATCAGGAGACCAGCAACAACAGATTCTGACTGTGTATTTCCTACTTAAGTTTTGTCGCATAGCTGATTTTTAATCTTTATGTACAAAAAATTTTCAAAGGAAGGGTCATACCTAGTTCTTTCTTTTTTCTCCCTCCCTCTGTCCTTAATGAATTCTCACTACAGGAGGAAATCTAACTTTTAAAAAAAGTTCTTAAATTCTACATGCCTAAATCTTCAGCCTTTGCATTAATATACATTTTTCTTTTTTTAATCTTTTAATAAATTTACTTAAAAGAGGAAAATTATCAGAAAGTGAGAAGCACTATTAACAGTTCACAAAAAATGCAACGTGGACCCACAGAAGTAAGCAGTCAATAGGTGATACATTCTCTTTATGACCCAAAACATGCCAAAATGCTTATAAGTAGTGCCTGCAAAATATATGAATGTCAGGTATTATCCAGTAGCTTTTTGGTTTAAACTGACTGCCAATAATGACTAGCAGTTTCAATGATATGATATAGTGGGAAGGAAGAAAAATGCTACAGTTGCTCCTAAGTGGCTTAATGTGTGTTAACGTGGGCTGGGGGAGGGTCAGCACATGTTTAGCACATGCTAGGCCCTGGCTTTGAGCCCCAACATCACAAAAAAATTTTTTTTAAATGAAAGTACCATGTTTTAAAGGTAATACTGCATCAATTCTAAAGGCATATGCAGCAATATGGAAGATGAATAAAAACAGGAAAAACAAAAAGTTATATGTTTAGTGTCTTTTAAAGTCTAAACATTTAAATGATTAATTAAAAAACCTCACATACTTCACAGCTATTGGCCTACACAGTGAGCAAATATCTGCATGTGGATTGAGAGCTTTTGCTTTGGAGTGGTTTTTGTTAACTCTGTTTACATTAAAAAGGACAGAAAGTATGTTTGTTGCTTTGACAAGGTCCCATTCTTTCCTACGGAGTGCAACTGTCATTGTCCGTGAGTCTCTTGAATTCGAGGTTTTCCTTCTGATGAAAATATTAACTTTGCTGGTTTTTGAGCAAGAGCGGTGATATTTCATCCAGTCTTTGTAGATGAGAGGCTTGTGATGTTATTACCCCTCAATTCTCCCCTTTAAGAGAGGATAGCATTAGAGTGATGAATACCAATGAAATTATCAGCGCTGAAAGACCTTCTCATAGCAGCTCTACATAAGTCTTTGTATGTGTCTTCATACAATCTTGAAATGGCCTCTAGGTTTTGTGCTCTTTATTTGCTGAGAGGAGCAAACAGAAAATTCAGGTTGTTGTCATAGGCTAAGGAGTGAAGGTCAAAGTAGTATTTGGCATAAACACTGGCAGGAACATTAATATTAAACTGGAGTAGCTCCAAGAAGTGCCTTTCCATCTCATTCATGTCCTCAACTGTAATGTCCTTGATGATCTGGCAGTAGTCCACATTCCATACAGCCTGATCATCCCAAACCTTGGAGGCAAGAAGAATGGCTCCTAAAACAATTCTTTTCCAGTTAGTGGGACCAATGTTGATCTCAGCATAAGTTAAAAGCCTTTCTAAGTAGACCAAAGTTACTATTGCACATTCAACTGTTAGCTGTGCAGCATTAAAGTATGAAGAAATCTGTAAATAAATTTGAGTTCAGGGTCATGCTTAAAGTACTCCTCTGGAAACTTTTCTCCTGTGAGTGGATGTGATCTCTCATCAAATATATCCAGGGATCTATTTGCATCTCTGTTCTTTATGTGGTAATATATTGCTAAGGTCACACATTTTATTGTGGTTCTAAGATTCGGCTGGCTGACTGTGCTGTCATCTAGAAATATTGTTGAGCATGAGCTATACTTTTTAGTAAGCTGCCCTGGAGTTACATGGTTTAAATGGTTGCTCTTCCTCTTTTCACCCACATCTGTCTGAGATTTGCTCAGGAAAATTGTGCTTGCCCTTGGATGGTCAGAAGGGTTTGTTTCCAAAGCTAGATCTTCCGGCATCTCGCCGTCACTGATGTGCTGCAAGTGGTGGCCCTCGCTGGCTCCGAAATCTAACTCAGCGGGCTCCACGGCTACGGCCACCATCACTGCATCCCCAGCCGCCCGTCATAGAGCTCAGACTCCTAGTCTGGCTCCGCCGGCCCTGTGCGACCGCCCAACTTTGGGCTGGCATTGGGGGACACGCAACAGGTCAGCGTGTTCCCCATGGGGCGCCCCTGCTCCTCGCCACCACCGCCTGCGCCTTCACTGGACCCCAAATCTGCGGCGCTCAGTGGCCGTCCCCTCCCCCAACAATGGCGCGGCCAGCACCTGCAGCCCTGGGCTATGCCTGGGCTGCTCCGTACATGCAGACGCGGCCTTGCCGGCTTCTTGCCTCCCGGCCCCGCCGCCCGGTCCCGGCCAGGGCTCCGGCCTCTGCTGCACTGCTGCCACCACACCAGGCTGCCTCCTCAGAGCTGACTAGTCTCTACATTTTTCTTTATATTTGACTTCAGTGACAGCTATATTACATGTCCTTAATTGAATTAACACAAATTAGAACGGAAAGGCGTTGGGAATGGAGACTTGGAATGCTTATCAAGAGCTTTCTTACCTGAAGCTCAAGAGTGCTTTCCTTGGGGGCCAGAGACTGTTTTCCAGTCTCAGGGATCTTGTCCCATCTCCAGCCATAAGTACAGCAGTGTTGGTCAGTGTTCAGAGAAGCCTAGTATCAGGTGACCATTGACTGACTGGATGGTAACTTGATTTACTGCCAAACCCCCACAGGTCTCACACCTTCCCTCCTCTTCCTAAGGTGGTGGATTCGTGTATGTCTACATCTGGATGAGGTGAGAAATTTGTTATTTATGCAAGAAGAAAGATGTGCTTAGGAAGAGTTTTAATTTGGTCTGAGTCCTTTAGTACTTTCAAAAGGACTTTTCTCCACATCCTGCCCCCACCCAATAATAAAAGAAACATATATTAATTCCAGAAAATGTAAAAAAAGCAGCATCTCAGGCAGGGGACATGACTGTTAAGAAATATAAATCACATCCAACTGGCTCAAGCAATATTCAGTTCATTCGATGCATAGCCTGCTTCTCCCAGAATTGGCAGGAGGTTTTACAAACTAGGTTTAGAAAGTGGAAATGAATCAGAGAAGTAATGGGAGGTAGGGGAGCTGGAGCAGTGGCTACAGTGGGAGGAAGTCTCTGGTCAGCTCCTGTCTGCTGTGGTAAATAGCTTGGAACTCTTATTTTTCTTGCACCATTAACTCATAAGGATGCAGACTCTTGAGAGAGGGCATCCAACTGACTGGATGAAGTCATATGATCTTTTTCTAGTTGGACCTCCTGATTCTTGTAGAGAATGGGGGCTACCAGTGGTAAAGACTTGAAGTAAAATATGAGTGTGGCAAGCACACTACTTGAGGACACCCATTAGCCATGATTTTTATCCCCTGTTATGTAGGTCACTCTCACGCTGAACCAGAGTCAGTCTGTCCTACCATTGGATTATGGGAAAGGACAGAGTGCATGGCTTCTTAGGCAGCTCATGGGAGGCTCTGTGCTTCCACTTTGGTCTCTTTTGCTGCTCACTCTTAAAGAAGCCGCTGTCTTGTCACAAGATGTTTGAGCTGCATGTGGAGGAGGCCATGGCAGGAGAAACTGGGACCACCTCCAGGATGGACTTGCAGGCACATGAGAGTTGCCCACAGTAGAAGAACACACCCCACCCTCGCCAAGCTTCCACAGGAGACTGCAGCTGCAGCGACAGCAAAGCTGCAGCTTCCTGAAAGACTCTGAGTCAGAACTGCTGCTTAGCTCCTCCCAGATTCCCCCCACCCACAAACAACATGAGGGGAAATAAATATTTATTATTGCTTTAAGAGGCTGAGTTTGGGAGTGAGCTTTTATACGCAATACATAACTAAAACATTGTCCCACCCAGAGCCCTAGAGAGACTTTTACCTAACTACTGGAGGAACTGTTGCTAAGGTCCCCACCAGTTATTTTCCCCAGAGGCTCCTGGTGCTATCTCACCTGGAGGTGCTGGGAGGCAGGTCCTTCTCCTCCCACTCCCTGGCATAACACACAGCCAAGTTTTGACTAGTTCATTAATCCAAAGATCTCTCTTCTTTAGAGGGAATGGCCCTGTGGTACAGGTCACACTCCAGGGCTCTCTGAAGATCAGATTTGGTCACACTGCTCTTGAAAAAATACCTTTTCTGTTTCTCTCTTTCTTTTTTGGTCAACTTTTGAGTCACTGTGATTAAAATACCCAATAAATAAAACCTAGAGGAGGAAAAGTTTATTTAGGCTCATGGTATCTAAGATCTCAGTACGTAGAAGGTCAACCCCATTGCTCTGGGCCCAACATGAGGTAGCACATCATGGTGGAATGACCCACCAGAGGAAAACTGCTCAGCTCATGTGAAGGTCAGGAGAGAGAGAGGTGGGGGGAGAAAAGGTCCCATGGGAAGAACAACCCTTCCAGGTACGCCCCCCAGTCATCCACTTCCTCCAACCATGGCCTACCTTCCTACAGATAACACCCAGTCATTCCATTCAAACTAGGATGGACAGATTAGGTTTCAACTCTCATAATCCAATCATTTCATCTCTGAACATTCCTGCAAGAACAGGAGATTTTTGAGGACACCACATACCCACACCATAACACCTCCTATCTTGTTTTCCTAACTCACTAGATGAGAACACACCCTCATTACATAACTTCCCATCTCTGGTTCTGCCTCTGGAAAATGTGACCTAAGACAGAATGTAGCTAGGAGGAAATAATGAATGCTATAACAAAGTGCCACAGACAGGGTTGATTAAGCAGCAGCAACTTATTTCTCATGGTTCTGGAAGCTGGGAAGTTCATGATCAAGGTGCCAGCATGGTTAAGTTCTGGCAAGGGCCCCCTCCTAGCTTCTCACTGTGTTCTCATCTGACAGAAAGAGGGCAAGATGACCCCACATCCCAAAGCCACCACCTCCTAATACCAACTTATCAGGTGTTTTGATTTCAACCTATAAATTTTGGGAGTACACACACTTTCATTTCATAGCAGAAGCCAAACTATTGAGCACAAGGTATGACCAATGCCATCCACACCTTTACCAGTCCAATTTAACTTTCTAAAACTTATATGCACACTTTCCAATATTTCAGTTCATTCTTCCCAAATAACCATATTTCCCTGTTCAGAGACAGACCACTTCTCCCTGAGGGGAAATAATCCATATCTAGTCAATGAATGCAATTAGTCACAAATGCATACTTCCTGGGCCAAATTTAGTCTTCTATTCTATTGTGATTATATTTCAAGATCTTGTAGCTTATAAGAAGATAAATATGATTGTCCTCATGTACCACAGTCAGCCAAAGGAAAAAGAAGAAGGAGTGGCATTAGTTAAAATATATCAAACTATATCTGACACTAAGGAACAAGATATAATCTAATATAATGATGATGATTACATAATCATATAATTTCTATAAGCATTCATGGCCAGGATCTATTTTGTTCACACTCCCCAGTCCATATTCCCTGGCAGAGATTATTTGCCTAGAGTGATGACCCAAATCTTCACGGAGGATTAAATACGTGGAGTCCTTGCCATGAGGACTTGCCACACTCTTCCATTAACTCTGACCTCTGGACATGGCTGCAAAGGGGTAGGATGTACTTGGGATGTCCTCTGAGCTCCTTTCATGACCTTCCAGCTCTTGAGGTGATTCAGAATTTTCATTTCCTTCTGGTAGAGTCACCCATCCCAGCCTACCCATGTTCTACACTACTCTTTATTAGGACATAATGAGTCTCCAAAGTTCAAAGGCAACCTTACTTCCTAATTCCATGGGGTCATAGTTGGGATTCCTCTTGGAAGCCTCACACTCAGGGCTCAAAGGCAGCATGATGAAATTGGTGAGCTCAAGGTCACCTGAGGGTACAGTCTGGACTTGAACCCAATCTATCAGATTCCCAGGCCTGCAGGCTTGGTTGCTTCCGTGGCTTCAGCAGGTGCAAAGACCTTTGCCTTCTGTGTGGCTCTTGACAGAGGATGAATATAATAGGACAATAGGACAGGAATGACACTCATGGAGACTCAGCATGGTGGCATGTCATTTCTCTTCTCTGTGCCTCTCTCTCAGCCTATAAAGGGAGGTTGCCAGCATCTCCCCAATGAGAGAAGTCATTTTGTTCTGTAACTAGGAAAATGGCAGCAATAATACCCAATCACACTGGGAACATCAAATCAGGCAAATGTATGTGGATGCATTCATTCAACAAATAGTTACAGATCATCTACTGAGAGCCAGTGCTGGGGCCCAAAGCTCTGCAGACCAACAGTGACTGGGGCAAACATAGTTCCTGCCCACTGGACCTTCCACTCAGTGAAGTTGGACATTCAGGGAAAAATCACAGTTGCTAGGATTGTTTCCAGCAGACACACAGTCAGCTATTGCTGGCACTTTGCTGCCTCCAACTTTAAGGCTTCCAGAGTTCAGAGGCTGTAAGTGGCCTTTTGGGATGGTGAAGGAATCCTGAGAGGATAGCCACTTCCAGTGTTGCGCAGAAAATGAAGGGAAGAATTATGTTTCCTCCACAGAACAAGTCTGCTTCCAAGCTGGCTGAGGCTCCCTGTCATTTTGCCACAACTGTAGGTTTATGGGAAAAAATTAAGCCATACAGGGAAGCAGAGAAGAAGTCTTTTTTCCCTACAGTACAGTTGAAAATCCCTTTGCTCCATGGGATCTCTCTACCCCCTTAATGTGCACAGTTTGGGGATGCGTGCTGCTCCTCTGTGGGCTTCCTCTAGATGCTTTGTTGGGGTGTATTTATGTACTTTGAAACCATAGATAAATGACTGAGGACTACTTACATGGTTCCTCAGTTTCAGTGCAGTGCCCAGCATGCTGCCTGCCACACAGTAGGTCCTCAACAGATGTTTGATGGATGAATTGCTACTTGGGCACTTTGGGTCATTCAGGATGCTCAGGAAGGTGCATCTTGTCACTCATCTCATTTGCAGAAGAAAATGGTGTCGGTCAGTCTTTGCACATCAGAGGGTCAGGTCTGGAGAGAGCACATCAATGCTCCCATGAGAATAAGTTATGAAATTATTCTGCTTTGATCCCTAATTCATTTCCATGCACATCATACTGATTAGTTGCTGCAAGCCTCTTGTGTCTGCCAGAGATGGGTCTGTCTTTCTTATTGGTTAATGATATTGTCACTGGCTTGATGGATAGACTTAATCTAACATTCTTTAGCTCCAGAGCAGGAAGGGACTTTCTGAGCCACTCTGCTGACCCTGCCATTCTGCAACACAGAAACCTTCCTGTGTTTTCTTTCCTTCCTAAGGAGACAGCTTAAATAAAAAATGTGTTTCTTTGACCAGTTATTCTGGATGGAGGGAGTATGAAAATACTTTCTAGCTTGAGGATGGCTCAGGCATGTACATTTTCTTTTTCAATACCATGATCAGAGTTGCTTTTCTAGAAGAAAGTTATAGATAACGACTCAGTACTGTGTTTTGTCTTGTAATCTCAAGCACATGATCATTTTATTCATTGGATGATTATTAAGTAAATACAAATATAAATGAAAGAAAAAAGAATGAATGTTGATAGGCCTGGCATAGATACTCAACAAAGATTTGATGAATAAAGAAAGAAACAACGAAGCAATTTCCATGATGAATGTCTCAAGAATTGCAGAATGTCTTCTACCACATCATGGTGGCCTTGATCATCTTTGCACAACCACAGGGTGGTTTCTCTGGATCCACCTCTCTAATACAACTCATCCCTTCTGGTCACAGTTTTCTGACCAGGAATGTCATCTAGCCCAAGGGGACAAATCAAAAATTCCTTCCCCAGGGAGACAGAAATTGAACAAAGACAGGTACTCTCTCTCACCATGTTGTGTGGAAGGCGATGTGTCTGAGTGGTTACTACAGGCAGCAAGGACATAGGAGGAAGAAGATGCTCTGACATGAGGAAGAAAGAGGAGATGAGAGAGGGAGGTGGGAAAGAAGCAAAACAAGGAGAGAAATGAGAGAAACTTTAGGACTGCAAGTTCCTGGATTAATCCCATATCTTTAAAATTTCTCAACATTTTCCCTCAAGTTAGCACAAATGGATCTGTCACTACCTCCCATCTCTTAGCACAGTACCCAGAGAGGAGATGCCACAGCCCTTGGTCCTCATACCTGCAGGAGACTGGACTTCTTAGCAGTTCTGCTCATATTTCTGGTTCCCTTCCCACTTCTTGATCTCTGGGAAGGTTAAAAACAAAAGTAAAAAAAAAAATCAAAAAAGAAGAAAGAAAGAAAAAAACCAAAAAGCACAAAACAAAGCACCTCTGTTTCCATCCCTGATGCAGTGAGAAATTTGAGTCTGGGTTCCGGTTGCTTCTGGGTGCTCAGGAGGACCAAGAGGCGCGCCGGCAGGGCTGTGCTGTTTGTATTGGCCATAAGAGCTGCTGGGGGCATCGAGGGCCCGACCCTGCCTCAGGACCGCAGGAGTTTCTTTTCTGGGCTTCTTTGTCCAGCATATTTAGGACAAAACACAACACAGTTGAGTCTCAGGAAAACCCCATTCCAATCTCCCAAGATCATGTTTTGCAGGACTTCCAGTGCAGGGCTCAGGAAACCAAGGGTGCTTCCCCAATCCTCCCTCCTCTTCTCCAGTAAGGAGGCTGCTCCGGTGGACAAGCAAATGATCTTCCACAAGTGGTTCTTGTGACCTTGAATTAGCAGTGGCCAAACACCTGAGTGGGAGAAAGAGGACTTCAAAGATACAGATGTATGAGTCAGCCTGGGCAGTAAGGGGCAGAGAGGACACGAGGGTCCCTACTTGGAAATGTTGCCCAAACAGACATCAAGGAGGGTGAGCTGGCCAGTTGGCCTGGGTCTTTCTCTGGGTCAGGTAGGAAAATTCATTTCAACCAGTTTGCAAGGTGTTAACTTAAACACCCGAGAAGCCTGGCAGGCGGCAGGTCCATGACTGGCGGGAGGAGCATGAAGAGAACAGGAAAGAAGGAGGAGCAGAAAGGAATGTGTTTTGCACATGAACTTGCAGACCCTGGACTTCATGCAAAGGGGAAAGTTTAAAATAAGGTACTTTGGTGGACTCTCTTCAGTCTGCAGCCCACCTCTCCAGCATGCTTTCTCCCCAATGTCCTTGCTGGGTGCCAACTCCGCCCTTTGCCACCCAGACCCTCTTAGCTGGCTTTTTTCTCCACTTGGCCCTGACAATCAGCAGGATATGCCAATTTGACGGCTGGGACATGACATATTTGCACCATTCACAAACACCACTCACCATTGACAGCACTTTCTAGTGAGAAATAGCCATGGAGACAGGAAGTGCCTGTAATGAAATCCAACTTGATGTCCCAATTAATATGTCCCCTAATCCTATTTCCTGCCCTTGTATACTTGCAGCTGCCTCCCTCTAATTTCTGTGGGAGACAGAGATGGGGTTGATGGGGAGGAAGGAACCTGGAAATGCGGCGGCTTCGTGGATGACTTGATACACAGACGATGGGTATATTAGGACAAATTAGGGAATTAAGGAGGAGGAGAAAAATAGAGTGATGGTCGGATGAGATGTCATCCCAAGTATAGTATTAATAAAGACTGGGGCCTTGCTGGAATGGGTGGATGGGGAAATTGAGAGAAGAAAAACACCAGCCAAATTGTCTTTTATTTCATGCCAGGAAAGAGAGGAACCATTGCCAGACTTTTTCTTCTCTGGGGATAAAGAAGCAACAGGCCTTCTTTATAGGATAAAGGGGTGGCCCCCATCTCAGTCCCAAACCTGTTTGTTGACCCTAGAAATGATCTTCAAAGGAAATAAGGTTAAATACAAAAACAGCCTGAGAAAAGTCAGCTTGCATGATGTGGTGGTCTCTGAAAGTGTAAAAGGAACTTCGAAACATCTCTGTGGTCTGGGCAGCCTGAAAGCCGACACTAGATGGCTTCTTCCAGGGCAGCCTGGCCCCACTGAGTCACATAGGCAGGTTGCTTGCAGAGGGCAAAGCAGACCCTCCCAAACACACTGGCATAAACAGCTTTTCAGAGACCAGGGAGTGGGGACCAGAAGACCCTCCTCTACCTGAGCCACCTCTGGCTTGGTTCCCTGCCTCCAGTTTCTCCACAGCATGTTCCTGTCCTCTGTTCAGCTGGCACACACCTGCCTATGGTCTCTCCAAGCCAGGAATCCATCTGATCACTGCTCACTTCAATATCTGCATAGCTCCCTTGTCTTAAGTCTGGCCATGTGAGTATGGCATCTCAGACCTGTCACAAACCAAAAGGGCTTCTTCAGGAGCCCTGCCATCTTCCACTGGCATCTGAGACCTCCATCCAGGCCCTGGCCTGCCCAACCTGCCTTTCCCTTCACTCCATACGACACACACCTGCAGTGGTGCTGGGCCTTCCTCATGCTTCTGCCTCCCTCTTTTTTCCCAGAGGGCTCTGTCTACCCAGGTCCAGTCTAAGTTCAAGAGGCTCCTTGCTCAAGTTTTTCCAGGAGCCTAAGTTGCCTTTACATGTCCTTGAGAACCTCTCTTTGAATCTCTGTGTCTTCACAGGTCTCCCTGCTTTGTAAACATTGCCTGTTTGTCTGGTTTTCCTTGGACTGCAGATCCCAGAGGGCAGAGGGAAGACGGGAGCAGTGGCCTCAATTTCTGTACATCTGCACCATCTCACATAACATAGGCCCTTGTTAAATGAGCAGAGAAGAAAGAAGGAGAGAGGAAGAGGTAGAGGAAAGAGGGTGCAGGTAGAGCAGGAAACAACTACAACTTTACTGTCCATGTCACAATTCTATTGTCTATTTAACCCGACCTGCCAGTTAAAAACAAGATTGGGTCAAGCTCACTTTAGAAATCATTTTACAGATGTTAGCCAGGCTACAAGGCATATCTAGTGGTTAACAGCTTACCTAGGATTTAGAGACCTGGGTTCAAATCTTTTTGAAGTCACTGCCACTGGGGAGGTCATGTATGCCTCAACTATCTCATCAGTAAAATGGAAAGAATGTCTTGAGGATCCAACAAGGCCAGGTACTTGAAGGGCTTTGCTCAGTGCCTGGTACATAGTATGTGCTCATGAAAAACTAACAGATATATTCCAGCCTGGGAATGCTGCCATCATTATAGATTGCCATGGTTGGTTTTTCACTAGCCTCTCCTGCCCAGACTCTGCCCCATGATCTAAACTTCTCATTCTCTTTACTGCCTGGATAGATTTGTCAGGGAGTGACCAACAGCCCCTGGCATCTTGATGACTGGGAAACAATGTCACTGTCACACAAAAATCCATCAAAGCACCCCGGCTACATCATTGTCCTGGGAGAAGAAGCAGTAGCAAGTATTCATAGGTCTGACAGCAGGAGGTTCAATTCTCCCACTGTGGTCAGTTAGCCTGGAGAACCCAGAGTACTGAGCCCATGTAGAGGGGCTTTCCACCAAGATAAAACTGTGATTTCTCCTTGGGATTTCTAGGGTCTGGCATCCATGCCTGAAGAAGCAGTGCCCCCTTTCAAGCCAGATGGTGCCTGTCTATGCAAATGTTGACACAGCAGCCCAAGCAACTCAGGGGCATTTCTTCCTGGGCAACTTCTGCGGACAAGGGAGTGCCCCTGAGGTCCATGGAGGCTGGCTTCCAGTTGTCCACAGCCTCATCCAAGTCCTTCCCTGAAGGATTGACCAGGGTGCAGGTGCCTTACACTAAGACAGCCTTTCCATTTGAATATTCTCTGGGCATGTTTGAGCTGACTTGGTGCAGGAGCTGGAGAGTCCTTCTCTTCTTGGTGGCACATTAGATGTGCAATCTCTTTATTCATCTAATTCTCCTTTCCTATTTTACTCTCTTCAAAGCACTTCCAGGTTAATTTTTTTAAATTTAGGTTATTCTTTAGAGTTTGGGAAGAAGGTGTCATGGTTTTCACTCAATCACTGAAGAACAAAAGGAGGTCCAGAGACATCAGGCCAGAGTCACAACAGTAAGTTGTGCTGGTCCAGTTCAGGACAAAGGACATCTTCCCCTGTATTCATGTTGTCAGATAAGTGCCTTTAGCTCCCAGCTCTCTCCAGGCACTGGCTCCCATTGAAGTGACCATTCCTTGCTCAAGGTTACATCCTCTTCTAAAACTGGCCACCCTCCAAAGACTGGTGAAGTCAGGGAGTAAAAACACAGACCCTGGCCACAATCAGAGACATGGTTCATTTTCATAGTCCCCACGGGATTGGCTGAAGCTTTGGCTGAGGTCTGTCTCAGCTCAGTTTCTCTCACCCCAATACTTGCTCTTTTGGGGGGATCCTGGTGTTAGCAACAGAAGCCAGTGTCTTGTGCATGATGGGAAAGCACCCTGCCACTGAGCCACACCCTCAGCCCCCAACCCTGATTCTTTCCTTGCCTCCCATCACCACTAAATATACTGTACATTGTTCATTCCAGGGGTTGCTTCCTGGGGAACCTGCCACCTCCAGCCTATACCAGGTGGATGGGACCAAGGTGAGGCTAGAACACAGGGCCAAGGCTCTTGCTAGTGACATCTAGGGGAATTTTTATGGTGTCAGGCTCTGAATCAGGATCTGGGAATGGAGTTCTGAATAGAAAGTCCCTGCTGTCCATGTCTTCCATGTTAGGAGGATTTACAATTATTGACAAGGGTGCTAAACCTTCAGAGGGAAAGGACAGAATTCTCAGGAAGCAGATATCAAGCAGCAACTCAACCTAGGGAACCCAGAAGACTTGCCAGAAGCAGTAATGTTTGAACTGGGACCACCAGCGTGAGAACAGGTTAGTCAGGTCAAGGTGAGTGAGGGGAACAGAAAGACTTATTCCAAGAACCAGAAGCTGTGGGAATGTGGCATGATAGGTCAGACCACTGGATGACCAGGAGAGTTCTGGAACCTCTATGTGATGTGGCCTCCAAGGCACTCACCATGGATGACTTCCTCTTGAACACACTCACTGCTCCACCCAAGTAGTGGTGGGGTGCACCTTTGGGCATTTAGATCAAGTTGCTTCCTGGGCAATAGAAAGCAGCAGAAAGTGATGAGATGCTGGTTCTGGGTCTAATTCTGAACAGAGCTGACTCTTCCTCCTTCAGTCTGGAAACCAAGGTCATGCTGTAAAGAAACTCATGCCACGACTGAATGATGTGACATCCATGGAGAAGGAATGGCTACATGGAAATGCACCAAGGGGCCAGGCACATGAGGAAGGCTCCTAGACTGTCAAGTCCCACCTGACCACCAGCTCAGGGCAGTGAGTGAATGCCATCAATGCCACATGGAGCAGAACTGTCCAGCTGTGCCCTGCCTGGATTCTAGGTCCACAGAATGATAAGAAACCATAAATATGAGAAATGATAAAGTTGACTCTTCACAGCCTTGAAAGTTTGAGTCATCTTGTTACAGAGCAAGAACTGACTGAAACACCCTCCACTGGTGGGGAAAATCTCAGACACACATCCACCTACAGTAGCTCACATTTATTGAGTACCAAGAGTGTGCCTGGCTTTGTGCTGTGGGAATTTTATATTTTATTTCATCTCCCCCTTACCAAAAACTAAGTGAAGTAGGTATATGTATCCATTTCACAAATGGAATAATAGAAGCTCAGAGTGAATCTGAGTTGTCCAAGTCACACAGCTGGCAAAGTGATGGAACATGGTCCTGAACCCAGAACTCTCACTGTGAGTTTCTGATGCCCACTCTTTCTGGCAAGGGGTGGGAGGCAAAAAGACCTGGACTAGGTGCTGCATCTGGGGAGGCATCTCCTGGGAATGGCAGATAACCCTGAACTAGAGGACAACTTTTCAGACACTAACACCTGCACTGACCCCTGATTCCACAAGAGCAGGATTTGTCACATGGAAGTCAGGACAGAGAGCCAGAGACCCAGAGTGCACTTCAGAGACCTGGCTGTTGACCCTACTTCTGCCTCCAATGTGGCAGGTGGCCTTGAGTCCTAACTTCCCTCACCCACACTCTTATTTCTCCATCCCTAAAACAAGAACAGTTTTTGTGACATTCCCAGATTTGTCATTGCAGTAAACCACCACATCTATTATACACTTCTGTAGTAAATTGCCTCCTATTGTAGCTTAAATAGGCCTTCTTTAATGCTAGGAAATTTGTGAACATGAGGATTTAATGTGCTGGTTGTAGATGTCTTTGGGATACACCTAAAACCAAACATGCGTATATATATATATATAAAACAAAACAAAACAGAACAAAACTCCATTCAGTGAAGGAGCTAACAGAACCCTTCACACCTGTTTCCCACACTTCAATCCCTAGTGTGTGATCCTTTCCTCTGAGACTCTCCATTTCACAAGATGGTTTTCTTGTATCCCCTTCTGTGATACATCATTATGGAAAAATAGGTCTCATAGCCCTGGGTGGGCATGTTGGTTAACTCTCTGTTACTATGATAAGTTTCCTGAGCTAATCAACTGACAAAGAGGAAAGGTTTATTTTGACTCACAAGTTTTGGAGGTTCCAATTCAAGGTGGATTGACCCTGTTTATTTCTGGTCTCTGGTGATACAGTGCATCATGGTTACACAAAACAATTCACTTCCTTGCCCCCAGTGACCTAAGGGCCTCCCACTAGGCTCCTCCTCTTAAAGATCCCACACCTTCCCAGTAGCACCACCCTGGGGACCATGCTTTTAACACAGGGACATTTAGGGGACAGGCAAGATCCAAACTATTACTGAGGAAACCAAAGAGCAAGGAATCAGAGAAAGTGTTTGCTCAAAGTGTGCCTCATAAAAGCTCATGGTGAGTTCTGAGTGCAACCCTGCCTGAGAAGCCCCCGAAGGTCTGACCTTAGGCAGAGGCCTGGGCATGTGTGCAAACTGAGACCCCCACTTGCCTAAGCTCTGCTTTGTTTAATACCCATGTGACAAAACCAGCTTCCTTTACATTAGTGTTTGTTTAGAATATCTTTTTTTCTACTCTTTAATTTTAATTGCTCTTAATTGATGTATTCTTCCAAAAAATATAGTTGATTAAAAGAAATTTTCCCCCAAAGTCTTTGTCCTTTAACTAAAGAGGTTAAATCCCACTATGATTAATGTGATTACTATAAGGAATCTGGCCTCCCAACCACCCGTCAATCTGCGTTAAGCCCGCCTCTCCTGTTACAGGAACCCAGCCTCCCAACCCACCTGTCAATCTGTGCTACGCCCGCCTCTCCCATTACAGGAATTTCTGGTGTTGTGCCCAAAGGCTTGAGATCCCACAAGGACCACCAGAGACCACGATCAATGCAAGAGGCAAAGAGTCATTTATTAGCGAGTTCGAACCCGGTCCTCTGCGTCCTTAATCAATGACGCTAGGAGAGGCCCCGAGCCCTCGTCAGCAGGGTTTTTATAAGGAAAAGCAAGCAGTTTTACAGTGTTCTTCTAATTGGCTAACATTCGAACAGCTAAACCTCCCCTGGTTGGGTCCGGTCAATCTATTTGATTTTCATTGGGTCCGGCCAGAACTGGACGGTCCTAGAGGAAGAAGGGAGGAGGGAAGTGGTGAACTATTCAGGAGCTGAGTCGGGGCTAGGCCCTGCTCTCGTCCTTGACGGATAAGGTCTCCAGGCAACTGCACATTCCTCGGACAAATGTCTCTTAACAACCTTGGTAAGCACAGGGGCCCAGCAGTCCTGTTTGTCCTTGAGACAGTTAGCAGCACAGATACCACCCTGCTCTCAACATCCCCCCTTTCCAAGAACATTTAGAGAGCCAATCTTGGGTCTCTACTGTTCTAATTCTTGCTGCTTAATGGGCTGATATTGGGCCTTTAGCACCATTAGCTGTACTGTATTTATTTTATCTTTAACAAAAGCAATTAACTTATTGATTATACAAGGTCCTATAGTTAAAGCTAGTAACAACAATATTAGGGGTCCCACTGTAGTGGACACCAGAGTAGTTAACCAAGGGGAAAAATTGAACCAGGATTCAAACCAGTTCTGACTAGCTTTCCATTCTTTCTTTCTGTTTGTTAGTCCTTCTCTGACTTTTGCCATGGATTCCCTCACTACTCCAGAATGATTAGCATAAAACCAACATTTTTCTCCCAGAGCTGCACATAGACCTCCTTGCTTACAGTCTTTAAAGTCAGGTAAATTTGGTAATTAATGAGCTCCGGAGATCCTTGACATTTTATTCTTCCAGGGGCAGTCTCCAACTTCCAAAGGCAGATGGCTTCATGGCTTCATTTCCTCAAATTGACCCGATTCCCTATTTCTACACTAACTACCTGTCTTTATTCTGACTTCATTTACCCCTCTAATACTAGGAACTCCTTCACTGCTGTAGGGAAAATGGGCGATGACCAATCTGACTTCTTCGAGCTGGAAGTGGGCAGCGTGGGGCAAGCAGTTTGGAGTTCCCTTTTTAAAATCGGGTCAACTGAGGGGTCCAAGGTAGAAGTCTGGTTGGGGAAGAGCAGGCTGTAAACTCATCTGGGGGTAGGTGCTTCTATGATAGAAGAACAAAAAGACATGAGTACTGAAATGAAATTAGTACAAAGTAAATGTTGCAGCATCTGGAGCATGCCACTGAGTATCATGAAAATGACAGAAGTTAATCTCTCACCAGGAGGTGGAAGAACTGAGAAATTGTTCCCATAACTAGACCTAGCAAAGGCTGGAAAGGACAAGGCCTTTATTTGAGAACTTTAACATTGTCCAGGTTATCAGGAATGTAAACACAACATGTAACTTTTAATGTCATAGATATCCCCAAAAATATAGTTAAGCTACTTAATGTCATCTGATTTTTGTAAAATATTCCTTTATTGGTATAACCTGTGTTTAGTAGAGAGCTCTATACTTCTGTTACTTAGGGCTAGGTAATCATACGAGCAAACATAGATCAAGTCTACCTGTATAGCTTAGGAAGGTCTGTAGGCCTTAAACTGACTAAAAACTTCTGACTCTGGCAGTTTCTCTTGATAGTTATCAGGCACATTTGCTGAAGAATCTTTCTTTCATTTGTAGCTTCCAGTTTTTATTCTAGTGGACTAACACAAGTGTACATCTTAAGTTACATTTAACTGTTATTTCTCTTAAATGCCCAAGAATGGTTATATTTTGGTTTTAACTGTTTTGCTGGGTGTCTAACATCAGGTTGGTCAAATTGACCTGGTTCCTGTCTTGTTAAAGAGTCAGCTGAGTTCCCACAGGGGCCACTCGTAGAGAACTTAAGAGCAGCTTCTTAGCTCCACCAGTGCCATTGGTTAGGCAGGGTCTCCTTGATGAGGTGACTTCCTTTGGAAGCATTAGGGGTGTCTCCTTTTTTTCCATGACCCTCCTCTGCAGCAGATGCACTGAGCGATTTTCATCCTCTAGTCTCAACAATCTCCTTGATCAGGAGGTTGTGTGACACAGAGTTGCAAAGCTCCTTAGAGAAGTTCTCTTGTTCGTGGGTTCAGGCTGACTGAGGACAAAAGATCCAAATACTGGCCTATCTTGCCTTCTGTATTTAATTCCAATCTCTAAGTTTGATCTTAATCATCCAGCAAGCCAGTTTCACCAGTCATAAAGTAAGAGTACTGGGCTTTAAATTCAATGTCCATAACTTTGCAGTTATTTACCCTTTTATCTAACTGGAGTCTGCATTAGTACTGGAAGTTACTACTATCTGTTCTGGTATTTGTTACCACTATCTGTTAGGTGATGGCTTATTATCACAAGTTACCTAGGTTGCGTGTTCTGGAAGCAGCTACTTCTGCAAAATAGTAACAGGCAACAGTTTTACAAAATGAAATTAGCAAGAGTAAAAACATATTTAGCTTGTATAATAGTTATCTTGAATTTTGGCTGAGTTCTACATTATATACCCTGTTTGAGGTCACAGTAATCTTTACAACAAACATCAAATTTTTGAGCACAACTTTAAATGAGTTAAAGTCTGGCTTACTTTGGAGTCATTCTAACATGTAGCAGGGTGAGGCAGAGCCTTATCTCAGATAAGGTAGGGATCTTCACAAGTCATAAGTAAAATGTTCTAATCCTAAAACTAATTTTTGCCCCTTTTGTCATGACCAGCATGACCAAATTTTCAAGTTCAGTGAGGGTCAAAGGAGTATTAGAAAATAAAGGTTTATAAACACAGATTTTGAAGATTAAGCTGAGATCAGATGGAGCTCTATTCTCTGATGGAAATGTAGACCTAAAGAGTTATGTTAGCAATCTTTATACATGTCTTATTATTTTAGAGACTATGTAAGCATTATTCTTTGTTTTTAGGAGAGTTACAGAGACTAGACCATCTATGCAACTTTTTCCCACAACTGCAAAGTGCAATGTTAGGAACTCTGTGTAGCTCTCAAATAAGTCCACTGTCCAAAGTTACTGTAAGGTGGGCAGGAACTAGAGAAGGGAACTGATGAAACACTGGTTATCTAGCAAAACAATTTCTTTCTGCCCAAGAGCTGTGTGCCTGATATCAATGTAAGAGCTGATAGGACTCCTGTACAGAGCCTCCCCAGGGAGGCTACTGCCACAGCAGTTAGGCATCTTGTGCTCCTACACAGGAACACTCCCAGGCACCAGGCATGCTACAGTCATGAAGTCAGGGACCCCAATCTCAGTCATTGTTGTCCCATTTTTTGCTATTGAGCATTATACTCTTTCTTAAATGTCATTTTAAGAAGTTTACATATATTGATTTCTGAGTCCCTATGAATATTAGTTAACACAGTCTAACATTATATCCAGAACAGGAATCAATCAAAGAAAGGCTGAGAGAGCTTTTAACTTTTCTTTTGTGTAGCAAAATGCTTTTACCTTCTACAATATGAACCTTTAAACAAATCAGGCTGTCACTAACTTTTAGATATACATTTACATTTAAATTTTTATCTCAGTGAAATAAGTAACCAATTTTACATATACCTTACTGATAATATGTCCCATAATAGAACATTAAATGATAGAAGTAAATCCCCAATAAAATTTACTCTTTAAGTTTAATATTACCAGTACAGACAAGTTTATTCTGGAGAATAGCAGCTTGACAGATTTCCTGCTTTAAAAACTTGTATACCTGGAAAATATGAATACATTTAATATACAAGGAGTGACCATTTCACAGTTACCTTGACACTTTAATCTTACTAAATTCAGTTTTTAAAGAAAAATTTAGACTCTGTAACACAGTACAATACTCTTAACAGTTGTTTAACCATAATTGTATAAACCCCAATTTTTAAGACTAATTGTTTTAAAAAAATAAAACTTAATAGACACAAAGTTAAGAGTAAATTAGTGTTTCTAAGAAATCCTTGTTATTTTACCATATATTTTAAACTTTGGCTTATATCAGAACATTAGTATTTCACCTTAGGAAAAATCTTAAATAGCTTTAGCTGTCTCACATACACACAACCAACTTAGTTACACACAGACTTGTTGAAACTTGCCCTTTACTTACACACAGACTTTCTTAGCACTTACTTAGACCCTCATGTATTCCATCACACAGGCACTTTCTTACCCAGAAACATTTTTTTTTCCTTTTTATTAAATATATTTCCAAACCCAGAACCTTTTATTCTCTCTTCCCTACCTGTTGACCCCTTTCTGTTCACATTCTGAAACAACTCTAACTGAAACACAGTGAAAGGGGAGATGGTAGCTCTAAATCCAAGTCTAAGAGCTCCTTGGAGCTTTGCAGAACTGGAGGGGGAGCAGGGGGAAGTGGTAAGGGAGCAGATGGAACACTCACTCTCCGAGTTGAGGTTTTATCTGTTAGAACATAACTCCTAATAACCTTGTTTTTAGTAATGACACAAAGCAATTTTAAACTCTTTTTAATTTACCAACCTATGAAAACACCAATAATGTTTAAGTATGATGCCCCATGGAATTTGAGGGGTTAAGAGTACTTGATGTTATTTAACAATGAGCATTTTAATTTTGCAAATTAATCAGATGTCACCAACAAACACATTTGAGTAATCCCATACATGTTAACTCTAATTCACTTATTTTGTAAAAACCAAGAAAGCAGGCAGGTGTCCTGAACAGTATTTGCTGTCTTTTTCCTGTTGAAGAAAAGTCCTAGAAACAATTGATATTAGACATTGTTTAACATCAACATTCCATTAGTTTGACCACCTAGAGACTTATGAGTTATTTTCAAAGACATTTTACTTTTATTAGTTTACCCAATTTAAATTGAACCTTTTAAATCATGTGAATAAAAGTATTTGGATCCATTTTTAAATTTTAATTTTAGGAGCGCTCAGTTTTGATAAGACCTTGTAACTTTATCTCCATTGCAATGTAACAGATGTTCAAAAACTCTAGTTGAATAAAAAATAGAACTGATCAAAAAAAATCATTAACCTAGGTATGCAAGATCAAAATTATGAGCTCAAAAATACAGCATTAAAGAAAAACAAAACAAACGAAGAATCCTAGAAAATAAGTTAGTTCTGTGTACCAGCCCAGAAGTTTAAACGGACACCTTTTTTTTTTTTTCTTTTCTTCAGGTTACCCCCCCCTTTCCCGCTGAGACTGCTGCAGTTTACATTCCAATGCAGACTTCAGGAAGGCCAGGGAAGGGGGAGGGAGGATTACCCAGGACTTTTTAACCCTTTTTTTCCTGGTTGAGAAATCAGGTTAGGTTTGAATGCAGAAGATCACAAAACATTATTTCTTACTACTTTTGAGGAATGGAGCTGCTGAGCTCTCTGCCTAGAGGGATTGGAGTAAACAAATCTCTCAGGAACAAGGAGAAGGACTGTAAAAGTACCCTGCAATGAGTATCCCTAAGCCTAAGATCGGATTAACACAATGAAGAATTTAATAGAAGGCAAGAGTAAAGACCATATAGTACAATACACAAACAGACAGACATGTAGCATGCTAAATCAAAAATTGGCTAGCTGGTATTTTGTAGTTTCCCAGGTGCCACACAAAGCCCAAATGGGACAAAGAGTTAACCAGATGCGGCCAGTCGTTCGAATGCAATACTGAAGCTGCTCAGAAGCAGCGCAGACGCTGTTCAGAAGTGACAAATTCACCCAGAATGCAGCACAAACTGCTCAGAGTGCAGCACAAGCTGCTCAGAAGTGACAAATTTACCCAGAATGCAGCACAAACTGCTCAGATGTGACAATAATGTCACCAGATGCGATGACTCGCCAGAATGCAGTACCCACTGCTCAGATGTGACAATAATGTCACCAGATGCGATGACTCGCCAGAATGCAGTACCCACTGCTCAGATGTGACAATAATGTCACCAGATGCGACAAATCGCCAGAATGCAGCACCCGCTGCTCAGATGTGACAATAATGTCACCAGATGCAATGACTCGCCAGAATGCAGTACCCACTGCTCAGATGTGACAATAATGTTACCAGATGCGATGACTCGCCAGAATGCAGCACCTGCTGCTCAGATGTGACAATAATGTCACCAGATGTGATGACTCGCCAGAATGCAGTACCCACTTCTCAGATGTGACAATAATGTCACCAGATGCGACAAATCGCCAGAATGCAGCACCCGCTGCTCAGATGTGACAAATGTCACCAGATGGGTCGAGGGGACGTCTCCCGAGACCCTGCTGGGGTCCTATAGCGCGTCCGCCAGGACTGTGCCAGCCCAGAACCAGAGCCTGCAGGCAATTCAGACCAGAAAACACACGGCAATGCCTTACTCACCGGTGGAAGATGTCACTTATGACTCTATGATCAGGTGTCTGGGTGGGCTTGGGGATCCCGGATGAGCCCCCATATGTTGTGCCCAAAGGCTTGAGATCCCACAAGGACCACCAGAGACCACGATCAATGCAAGAGGCAAAGAGTCATTTATTAGCGAGTTCGAACCCGGTCCTCTGCGTCCTTAATCAACGACGCTAGGAGAGGCCCCGAGCCCTCGTCAGCAGGGTTTTTATAAGGAAAAGCAAGCAGTTTTACAGTGTTCTTCTAATTGGCTAACATTCGAACAGCTAAACCTCCCCTGGTTGGGTCCGGTCAATCTATTTGATTTTCATTGGGTCCGGCCAGAACTGGACGGTCCTAGAGGAAGAAGGGAGGAGGGAAGGGGTGAACTATTCAGGAGCTGAGTCGGGGCTAGGCCCTGCTCTCGTCCTTGACGGATAAGGTCTCCAGGCAACTGCACATTCCTCGGACAAATGTCTCTTAACAACCTTGGTAAGCACAGGGGCCCAGCAGTCCTGTTTGTCCTTGAGACAGTTAGCAGCACAGATACCACCCTGCTCTCAACACTGGCTTACGTTGCTGTAATCTTCCTGCCTCCCACATTAAGTTCTAATATGTCATTGGTCCATCAGTCAGTCTGTAATAATTCTCCTCCACGATTGGTTCCTCCCAGTCTGTGAAATTCCGATAACTGAGGAGAAACCTCAGATGCGCCATCTTCTTCTTTTCCTTTCCCCTTTTCCCCGAGTGGGCACAATTTGTCCACATAAAATAAAAGTTCCTTGTGTGGGACCTGTGTCTGCGGAGCATTTTTCTGGGAGTTATCGACAAACCAAAACTGCCCCTAACATCTGGCCTAACAATTACAGATTAGTTTGGATTTATGTCTGTCTTCTGTTTCTGAGATTTCTGTGTACATGACTTTCAAGACTTTATTCCTAGAGCAGTTTTAAGTTCTCAGCCAAATGGAAAGAAGAGTACAGAGATTTCCCATTTGCTTTCTGGCCTTGCCTGTGCCCAGCCTCCCTATTAGCCACATCCCTGTCAGAATGGTACCTGATACAATGGGTGAGCCTACATTGACACACATTATCACCCCAAATCCACAGTTTGCATCAGAGTTCACCTTTGTTGTACACTTTGGGGGGTTGGACATGTGCACCATGAATGTCACCTGACCACATGACACTGGCATGCATAGTCTTTCCACTGCCCCAGAAATCCTCTGCACTCTGCCTACCCATGCTCACCTCCCTCCAACCCCTGGCAACCAATGGTCTTTATACCCTTTCCTTAGTTTTGTCTCTTCCAGAATGTTCTATAGCTGGATGCTCACAATACCTAGCCTTTTGCATATCACCTTCTTCTACTTAGCAATAGGCACCTAAGCTCCCTCAATGTCTTTTTATGGCTCCCTCCATGTCTTTTAAGCCCTGAATAATATTCCACTGCCTGGTTGTGCCACAATTTATTTATGTGTCCCCCTACTGAGGGACATGTTATTGGTTTCTCATTTTGGCAATCATGAATTAAAGTGTCTATCACTTTCATAGGCAGGTTTTTATGTGGCTGCAGATTTCCAGTTCCTTTAGGTAAATGCCAAGCAATGAGATCACAGAGTAAGGGTGTGTTTGGCTCTAAAAGAGACTACCCATCTTCACAAGTGTTTGTATTCCAACTAGCAATTTCAAATTACACTTTCTTAGATTTCTGCCTTTTCTTTTTCTTTTGCATTAGGTTGATAGGGTTTTCTTTTCCTCTTCTTCCCTGCCTACCTTTCCCCTCTCCTTGTTTAGAAATTATCAGTTCTCTTTTTACTCTATGAGGAGGAAAATTAAATTCTAACTACTTGTATGATTGGTCACAATAATCATTCATTTCACTTACTTTTTAACAAAATGAGGTGCTCAGAACACTCCAGCCTCCACCCTTCCCAGCCTTCATTCTTCCTAGACTCCACAGCATTTTCATCCAGTGCAAACTCAAATCCCCATTCTGCCCTCTTCCTCTGCCTTGTCCTGAACTTCATCTCCCCAATCTCAGATTCTTAAACTGAAAGAAAGAGGAGTCCTCATATCTCTGGATATTGTCAATGACCAAGATGTGAAAATGTCCCAGGGCATCCACAGATGGACCCTAGAATCTTCCAGAAGTTGGAGAAGTCAGAGAACTATCATGGCAGCCTGGAAGGATGTTGGGTCTTTCAATCCTCCTGACCTTCTCATCAGCCATCTATCAATGTCTATCTGGTCCTCACTCTGCATCAAGGCAATGGCATCCCATGAAGACCACAAAACTGCTCTCCTCTACTGCAGGGAGGGCTGCCTTGCTCTCTGGGACCCCAATTCTCTGCTCTGCCTCTTGATCACTTCTGCTTCTGCCTTTGGCATCTCTGGGCACCTGTCTCTCCTGCTGCCTGACTGCTTTCTCCTGCCCCTTCTTTCGAACCCTCAGGGTTTCTGCCTGCTTCACCTTGGTCTCCCTCATTCCATGTCTTTGTTCTTCTCCTCTGCATTCCCTCCCTTTTCTCCAAGTCTCTCTCTCACTGTTCCTGGTCTCTTTCTGTTCATCTGTCTCTCAGTGCCAGCCGAGCAGGGTCCACCTCTCTGGCACATGCAACTCCTTGAACCTGATGGAGGCTGGGTCTCACAGCCTCCTCTGTCTGCCTCCACCCCTTCATATTCTGTCTCTCGGCCCACTGACTTCCCCTCTCCATCTGTCTCTGTTTCCCCAGCTCCATTTCTCTGTCTCCTGTCCGGTCCCAATCCCTCCCCATGATCTCTCTCTCTCTCTCTCTCTCTCTCTCTCTCTCTCTCTCTCTCTCTCTCTCTCTCTCTCTCTCTCTCTCCCTGATGGCTCTGTACATCAGGCCTGGCCCCCACCTGGGGTCTCTGGGCTCCAGGAGGCCAGCCAGGGACTCAGGGACTCTGTTGGCTGCTCCATAACTCAGGAAATGGGCCAGTAATCATTTCATTAAGCAGGAATGCCATTCCCATTACCATAGAGCAGGTCCCTGCTTCCTGTCCACTGTGCCCCCCCCTCCCCGTTACAAAGCTCCCTTGCAACTTCCTGCTGGCAGCAGTCACACAAGGCCTCTTTCTAATCCTCTCACTTGTCCATTTAGTGTCTTTGGAGGGAAAAGGAGCAGAAAAGTAGCTTGTATTTTTTTTTTTTTATTTGCCCTTTTTCCCCTTCCTCCAGATATCCCCCTGCGGCACCAGCCTAGAACACAGCAACAAATATTTACTAATTCCATTAAGAGAGGAGGGTTTTTTTCTTTTCCAAAGCAAATCTTCAAGGCCTTAGCTCATGGTAAGCTGCCTCCCCTGCATGTCCCCATCTCTTCCTCCTCCCTGCATGCCCAGGACATATATAGTTCACTCAGTGCCATTTCCCCAATTTTTTCTGAAGTTCAAGACAAATTGAAGGATCAAATAGGCAAAGGGTATTTTAGAAGTTTAGCAGACAGCTTTAGGTATAAGGGAAAGAAAGAGAGGGAGTCAGAGAGAGGGGACAGGTGAGGAGGTAGGAGTCTGGCTGTCATTAAGCTGAAAAGTTCCAATCATTGATTCACTCTGGAATTACAGCTTGACAAAAATTACAAAACTTGGTTTATTCATGAGGTTTCTTTTTCTTCTACTATTTTTTAAATAGCAACCAAAAGCTGTGTTTTGGTTCAAAAGATGGAGACTCATCCTTCCTCTTTCTCTTGGGAATGTTTCCCATGGGTCTCTGGAAGAAAGGAATGGAGGACTGGGAATAATAAAGTCTAAGGTGGAGCGTCATGAGAAAATAGAAAGGTCTTCCATCCAGGGGTACTTCTTGTCTAGTGCCGAGAGATGGCCAGGGACCCTTCCGCACTAGGGGAACAAAGATGCTCTCGAGGTAGGCAAAGCTGTTCTGAAATGGCAGTTCCTGGCTCCTGGTGAAGGGGAAACTTGCAGAGGAGAAAAGGACTCACTGGGCTAGGTGGACCAATGTTAAACTGGGAACAGGTTTGGTGATCATGTTAGTCTCCCGGGACTGCTGCAACAAAAGTCCACAAATGAGTGACTCAGAGCAACAGAAACCTATTCTCTCACTGTCCTGGAGACTGAAAGACTGAAATCAAGGCATCATCAGGGCCACATGCCCTCACCCTTGGCAGAACCCTTCCTCACATCTTCCAGTTTCTGATGGCCCCGGGTGTCCCTTGGCTTGTGGTCTAGTCACATCAATCTCTGACACCATCTTCCATGACCTCTCCCCTGTATATGTCAAGTCTGTCTCTCCTTTCTCCAGAAGAAGTCTTGTTTTTGTATTTAGGGGATATGCCAGTTCAAGGATAATCTCATTTGGGACTGTTCTATCTGCAAAGATCCTATTTCCAAATAAGCTTCCAGTTATTGGGGAGTCTGTAAGGACTTGTCTTTTGAGGGGACACCATCAAGCCCCCTGCAGCAATTCAAGTGTTTCTGAACCATATCACGTGGGGAAAGAGGTCAAGGAAGAACAACTTGGAATGATGTGGCTTCTTTCCACCCTGGTGTGTCAAGGAGGGAGTCTCAGCAGGGTGCTGGTGTGACTGTAATAACCTTCTGTCCCTTGAAAATTGTCCTTGTTAAGGAAGAGAGAGGGAACCTTCAATCTCAGAGCCTACAGCATGCAACTTTTCCTGATATTTATTATATGACTCATGTGACCTTCTGCTTATGAAAATAGGCATCAGTCTCTCCCTGATGGTCATGGCATACAGCTTCCTTTTGACTTAAAATTTGAGCAAAGAACAAGCTGTCGAGTTGAGAAAAATGTTCAGCAAATGATGGATGCAGATGGTCCACAGACATAGTGAAGGCTGTGGTCTGGCCTCCTGGACAGAGAGGTGTCCTGGATTTCCAGGGTTCGCAGCAGCCCAGGGTCTGGGCAGTGCACCAGGAAGAGGGTGGGTAGAAAAGAACATCATGGTAGAAGGTCATGGCAGAGTAAAGTTGCCCAGCTCACGGTAGCTGTGAAGCAGAAAAAGCAGCAAGCCAGGACAAGATGCCATCCCCAACAATTCATCCCCAGTGGCCTGCCTCCTCCAGTCACTCTGCACATGCTTACATTTACCACCCAAAAGTGCATTCAAATGCTTAATCCATCAGATGAATTAATCCACTTATGAGGTTAAAGACATCATGATCTAATCATTGCACCTCTGAACATTCCTGCATTTCCTAACACATAAATTTTTCAGTGGACACCTTATATCCAAAGTATAAAAACCCCCACACTTTGTGCCCTGAGAACTTACACCTGGCCTCTGCTTGTGGCTTGGGCTTCCTCATTGCATGGCAGCCTCATGGTAGTCATAGACTTCTCATGGTCCAGGGCCCCCATGTTCTAGGTGTAGCTAACACCCATCTGCCATGCTCCTATCAGGAATTTGGCACCTGGCCAGGCTCTTAGGCTAGCAGGAGTTTAAGGGTCCAGTTCTTCTGGGAGAAGTACAGCATAAAGAGATCTGTCTAGGGAGGGGGTGGGCAGGGTCACAGCATATCCTGAGTTTGTTCAAGTGTTTCAGAAAGAGAAGACATGTTTCTATCCCAATTACCTCAAAATAAACTCACCTGTCCATTTGTATATGCCTATGTAGACAGAGACTATAGGAAGTTCAGGAGAAAGTTGACCAATGTGTGCAGGCCCACGGAGTCTCTGCTTTTGGCTCCCTCCCAGGGTGAAGAGGAGGCAGGGAGATGGCTGGCCTGGGGCCGCAGGACCTGAGTTCCGAGTCTAGTTTTACCACAAATGTTCAGAGGGCTGAAGGCAAGTGCTGCATCTTTTCTGAGCCTTCAGCCCCATTTCAGAGGGCAAGTGGAAGAGAGAGGATGGCATCATTGATTCCCCACCACCACATTATCTGTAGTAGGCTGTGCAGGGACTCCCTCTTGGGGCCCTCTCCAGACCTACAGGCATTGAGAGCCCATATCTTCCCATGAGCCCAGTTGCTCCAGCCCTTCCCGAGTGGAAAATCACAGAGGCCTGCCTCCCAGCTCTGCCTGGCTGCTGGAAGAGAGGTGGGCTGCTGGTCTGATAGATGAGTCTTAATGAAGCCAGGCAGTCCTGCGGGAAAACAGCCCAGCTGCCAAGAAACCTTTACTTCAGCATGGCTTCCTTGGAGGTGCCAGCCCAGCCTCTGATCTACTTCTGCAGAACCCTTTCCCTGTCCCTCAGGCCCACAGACCCAGCCACAGGGAGGCAGTGTCCCAAAGACAGCAGAGGAACTGGCCTCTTTTATTTTTAAAGCTGGATCATTACTGAAATCCTGGAATTTCCAAGTCAAAAGGGAGAGGCTGAAGCCTCAAGGCCAGCCCTGCACATACCACGCCATGGATGAACCTGGACAGCCCAATCTGTCCATGTAAATGCTGTCTCAATAAGTCAGTGGGAGTCATGGACCTGGGATGCAGAGAGATCCCTGTCAACCTGCCCATGTGTCACCCTTGCTGATGCGGGACAGATGCTCTGCTGTTACTCTTTTCTGCTGTGCTGATTTTTTTTCTAAATGAGGGCAACAGGCAGACTCTGCCAACAACCCCTTCATGAACAGAGCCACCCTTGGTTTCCAAGAGTTGACAGGGTGCCCAGTCATCAGCTGTTCCAAACCCCTGACCCTCAGCTTCGGTCCCCTACCCTCTCTGGCCCTTGGTGCCTCTAGGGTACAGCAGCATGGTGTGATAGACAGGGCTCCCAGGTCTTCTCAGCTTTGCCATGGTGCTAGATGTGACCCTGATCTAACATCTCTCCCTCTCTGAGCCTGTTTCCCTGTCCATACCATGGTCAGCTGAGTTCAACAGTATTACTTGCACAGCCCTTGAAGACTTTGTTTGTATTTTCATTCTAAATCCATTTTGGCCAGAGATGACTATTCCTAACTCACAGGTGGCAAAGTGAGGCCCCTGCTCATTCCACCATAATCCAGGTCCTGAGTGCCTCCCTATTCCTCCATCCTACAACCTCCCCCAGCCTGGGCATCCACAGCTGTGGGATACCACCCTGCCAACTCAGCAATGAGGACTTCCTGTGGTTTCTGACCTGACCCCAGGCAGCCCCTCATCCACCAGCCTTTGGCCTAACCCAAGCCCCAAGAGGGCTCCACTCTCTGCCCTATATGCCTTCTAGCCCCTGAAGCAGGCCTAGGGAGAAGAGCTGAGGAGATACAGGTAGGAGGGCAGAGGAGGGCATCTTGACTCCTTGCCCATAGTCCACCAACAGGAAGAGGAGAGTCCTGACTGAGTCAGGGAGAGGGTCTCCGGGACCTCTGAGCTCACCCCATCCACCAGCTCTTCTTGAGTGCCATTAGGCTCCATCAGAAAGTGCAGAAACTAAGCCAAGCTCCCATGCCTCTCTGTCACTAGGTATTAAAACCATCCCCTCTCATATCTGCAAAGTTCAACACATAAAGGAGCATCCTGTGTGCTTGGCCTGGGGGTGACAGAGGTGAGGGATGTTGGGAGTAGGGGTACAAGCAGTACTCAGAGTTATAGGGCCTCAAGAAAAAGTGACAGCATCTTCCACAACATGAATCCTTCCAGGCTTCCAGGAGAAGGTGGCCCTGACCCGCTGCTTGGCAAAGGTCTCCCACAGGATAGCCAGGCAGCCTCCCCACTGAGCCCCCAGATGGCTACTTCCTACTGGGCACACCCACACACACAACACTCACACAACACACACACACACACACACACACACACAAAACCTTCCAACAGAGAACAACCTTCGAACATCAAATAAGCCCAGTGGCAACTTCCTTCATCCTCCACATGCACCCTATTGGCCTACTGAAGCCACAGTCCTGGATACACAGACACAAGCAGCCTGACCTCTAAGATTGCTAACCAGGCTAACCCAGCTCCCAGATCCCAGCAGATAGGGAGCCCTAGGGGCCAAGGCCCCATACCTGCAGCCCTGGTCTTCCCCAGCAGAGCCCTGGTGGAACTGTCTAGTAAGTGCACCAATAGACACCTGTCAATAGACAGTGAGGCCTGGGTCAGTGCTTAGCAGGCACCAGACTGGCCAGCATGGGAGGCAGAAAAGAACATCCCTACTCACAGCCTGGTAGGGTTTTGATTTATACCCAGAGCCTGCCTTGCTCCCCCAAGCTGGATGGACTTCTGACTTCCAAGACCCAACTCTCTCTCTGGTGTAGAGAGTAGACCTCTGCATCCCTTACTGGGGTAGGGTGGTGGGCAACCAGGAATCAAGCCAGCCTTATGTCCTGAGCAGAATGGGCCCTTCCTACTTAAATGCTACATCCTGACTGCTGGGAAGTGATCCATGACATTCCCCAAGATGTCAAAGCTGAAGTTCAAAAGTAACTCAGAAGGGGCTTTGGGTTGAAATGAGTCATTGGACATCACTCCCCTCAAATGGTTCCAAGACTGGCTGCAAACTGGCTCTAAGATGGTAGCCCTGGGCCCATCTGGCAGCCAGAGCCCTATCCCACCCACCAGGCCCAGGTCACACCCTGCCCCTCCAAACACTATCAGGCCACCTCAGGCTAGGCTGTGTTTCTCCCTGCCCTCAGGACTTTGCAAATCCTGTTCTCTTTACTGGAATTCCATTTTGCATCCTCTCCCTATTTGTCTGGATTTCTCACTCATTTGTCCATGCATTCATTCAGTGAAAATCCTGAGAGCCTCTCTGGTGGACCAGGTACTGGGCTACATGCCAGGGACATGCTGTAGAGCAGGCAACCCAGGAAGGGCCCTGTTCTCATGGAACTTGTGCTCTGCTGGAGAAGAGAGGCAGATATAGACAGGTAACAAAACCAAGGAACAAGGACACGCTTGGTGGTGGAGTCACCAGGGGCAGAGCATAGGTTTATCATAACTGGGGTGGTCAGAGAAGATAGAATCAGAGCAGCTGACTGGCAGAGCCTCTGAGCACACAGGCCTGCTAATCAGGGAGGAATTAAAGGTGTTTGCCAAATAAGAGGGGAAGAAATTGAGGGGAGGGAACAAGAGTGTACAGGGATGTGTGTGATGGGGAATCAGAAGCTGTGTTCCTCCCTCAGCTACTACTAAAATTAAAGTGTGCTCCTGCAGGAAGCCTACACTCACCTTTACATCTGGGTGAACCCTTAGCAGTGTCCATGTCCCTGTTCACCACCTGTCCTGTTCAATCATAAGTGCCACAAGGGTAAGACCACATGGGTATTGTTTGGCACCAAATCCTTGCTAAACACCTAGTAGGCATGTTCTGCATGCTCTTTGGGGGCAAATTAGGGGAAGGGAAGGAGGTGCCTATGTGCCTATGTCCTACACCCTTTGAAGCCAGCCAGAGGACCCTCACGCAGCAGGTGCCACCCTGTCAGGAGCATTCTTGGGCATAGAGGACTGTGTTGGTCTCCCCAGGAATGAACAGTGGGGCCTCTGTCCACAGCATGTGACTGGGCCAATCTTCCAAAGTAGGCAGAGGGGAATGACCCTTCACAGAAAGAAGCAACTGGAAAGACCAGGGTGGGAATCCAGGAGACACAGGAGAAGGGTGTGAGATCCTGCTACAGTGACTGTTCTTGTGGTTAGCATCTTTCTTTTGGTTCAACAGAAACCACCTATTACCTTGTAAAACTATGAGAAAAATTATAAGATGGTAAGTGTGAAAAACTACCCTCACTTGGACCCTGTGAAGGTCATGTCACCTATTCTAGGGAAATGCAACTCAACTGAGTGCCAAGCTTGGCTTAGGTCCCTCCTGGGAGCATCTCTCCCAGGCATCTGGACTTAAGTAAAGGGGAGTGTGTCCTGTTATGTACACAACACCTAAGACCTAACCCTATTTTTCTTTTTTAAAGGTTTTTTAATGCTTATTTCAAAGAGCAAGGATCTTTTAACAAAGTTCAGGAACTGGCAAAGCTAAGCTATGGTTTCAGAATCCATTGCACTGTAATGGATGCCATCTAGGCAGGGGATTCCCGGGGAGCACTGGGAATGCTTTCTCTCTTGAGAAATTACATATGTTCAAGGATGCATGTGAAGGGGAATCAGGAACTTTGTTCCTCTTCTAGATAAAAGATAAAAATACCTTTTAATTATATATATAATATTTTCAACTAAAATGAAAAAGAAAGACCATGCTAGAAGCGAGGCATCTCTGAGGTGATTTGCTATGAGCTAGGAACTGGGATGTGAGCAGGAGATGGTACAACTGCCACCTCCTCTGGGAGTCTGTGTCAGCCTCCAGCATCAGCTAGGACCTCACACATCCTTTCCTCTCAGTACCAACCATGGAACAGGGTTACGTTGCCTCAACCTCATGGTACATCTCTGGGGAGGAGAGATGCATGTGGTTCTCTACCACATCCCTCGAGCCTGCACAGAGGTATTCCAGCACGAAGCACTGGAAGAAAGAGGATGAAACGGGGGTGCCCATGTGCAAACACTTAGCATGCAACATGGAAAATAAACAGTCACAGGGAGAGGAAGCCATGTACTCTGGAGCTGGCTGGAATGTGTGGTTCTGGCTATTAGCAGAGGGGAGATAAGGTGTGAGGGAGGGAAGCCCTGGACTTGGTCACAAGTCAGCAGATTGACAATGGTGTGGACAGTATTGGGCCTTCTGAGGAGGTAGCAGGCCCCATTTCCATGCTATCCAGCAGCGCTTAGCATGTGGATGCCCCCCAATTCTCCCCACCCCCAGAAACAAATGCCCACATATCCATTTAACAGGGCCAGTGCCACCCTGCTAGCTCATGGTGGTGACCCCTTCCTGTCTTGACCTCCAGGGAACACACACGCTTCCTTGCTTGTTTGTTCTGGATTCTCTGGAGAAGCCATGATAAAGGAAGCTATTTGCTAGAATGAACCCTGACTTACAGTGACAGTTGACTCCACTCTCGCCTTCAAACAGGAGTTTCTGTAGCCTGCAGAACCCCACAGGGGCTGCTCTGCAGGGAAGCATGTGTTACCACAGAGTAAAGGGGCCCAGGGCAGAGCTCTGCTCCATCCTCACCAGCTCCCAGTCCCAGGTTACAAGGCTGGAGCCCCCACAGCCCTACTCTCTCACAAACAGGCGCCTGACATGTGACTGTCTGCAACCTATTGACCCCGAGGCATAGAGAGAGGGTGACAAGGCCCCTAGAGGAAGGATTAGCAATGTGTCAGCTGTTCACAACCAGCCAGGTGTCATCTTAGGGTTTCTGTCATCCAGGAAAATGCTGTATATGGGTGACCCAACCTATGCAGTTGTCTACCCAGCCCTTAGAACTATCCTAAAGACCACGTCCTTCAGGAAGTCTTCCCTGACTACCTCAGCTAGCACTAAGCATCTGCTTATGTGAGCCCAGCTTGTGGGTCACCTCAGCACCCCAGCAGGTGTGACGTTGTCTCCTCCCATTCTGTCTCAGCATGGGACCTGGCCCCCAGAAAACATCAGCAAAGGTCTGTGGAACTGAGTAGCATAAGCATCTCCCATCAAGGTTCAAGGATTGTCAGAGTGACCAGCCAGGGCTGTCTTATAAGTGGTAGTACAAGCAGAGCTAGAGGTCTTGGGGCTCCTCCCTGGGCAGCAAGAGCAGATCCCAGAATAGCCAAGCTGCTCCCTCAGGCAGTTCCTTGACCTCAGAGCTTGAGTACCTCAGGGTCTTTCATGGGAAATACGTCCAGACCAAGTGCAAAGCCTGCCATCATCTCCTTCCATCCCTCTGGCTTCTTCTGTACCCTCTCTGTGCACCTTCTGTATGACCCTAACACCTGGGCCTCTTCCTGAAGCTTCAATGGGTTTTATAAAACCTCCCTTCCCCTGCCTGCCACTCTTTCTCCTGAGCCTTTCTCAAGGTTCAGTCTAAAAAGGCCACTGCAGTGCCCCCAAGCAGATTGAGGGTCACCTTCTTCTTCCCCTCACTAGGGACCACTCACATCACCACTCACAGCAAGTGGGTGCTCGATGAGAATTATTGCTAAGCAGAGGGTCTGGATTTCCAGCTCTAAACCCCAGCCACATGGTGAAGTGCCTGCACCAAGTGAGATCTTGGCCAATGTGGAGTTTCCAGCCTTGTATAGATCAGCCAATGCTGGCAGGATTACCCCAGCTGGGTGATGTCCCCACACTGGACCATGGTGGCCCAGGCAAAGGCCCCTGAGAACCTGAAAGTCCACCTACCTTGTTCTTCATAATGTGATATTTTAATGAATCTGTGTCACTGAAGGAAAAACTCTTCATTGAAGCAGCAAAAGCAAGAACCAAACAGAAGGGTCTTTATTCCCTGTGGAGAGAAGAAAGTCTTTGTTTTAAAAGCAAACAATGCTGCAGTGCACGGTGCTCACCTCCGCACAGGAGTTGGGGTTGAATTTTATAGCAGGGCAGTGCTTTCACTAGTCCCAGTCAGGTTCTCTTTATTTTGCGAGCCCATCCTTCTCATATTTGAGGGAAGAGAAACTCGGTCCTATGGTCTTACCTCTGTAACATCTGTAAGCCAAACCAGGCTATACTGACTTGGGTCAAGATCTTTGTAGGTTCCTTACAGAGGCCTTGAGACACAAGACTTATTTTATGAGGAATCTCAGGAGTCCTCTGAACCTCTGTAGGAAAGACTAGAAGTTGAAAAAGCTGACCCCAATTAACTCTGATTTCCTGAATGAGAGACTCTGGTATCAGCAGCTTTGGTTTTTATTTTGGTTTTGTTTTTTTTTTAATGCTGGGGATCAAATTCAGAACTCTGCACATGCCAGGCAAGGGTTCTGTCACTGAGCCACTTCCCCTGCCCTACTATCAGTTCTTTTCAAACTGCTCCCATGTAATCCCATTTTGCATCCAGGTTTGAGAACCAGTGCTCTGTTATGGGGTTAGCAAACTAAGACCCACAAACCAAATCTTCCCTCTGCATTATTGTAAATAAAGTTTTGTTATGCAGCAGTGCTCATTTGTTTATGAATTTTTTATGACTGCTTTTATATTACAATAGCAGAGATGAGTATTTGCAGTGAAGACCATAGAGCACACAGTTAAAAAAAATATATATATATATATGAACATAGCACCAATTGAGTGCCTAGGACCTGAGCCACCAAGCCAGGTCAAGAAAAAACCTAGCTCAGAGGCATTCCTACAAATAGCTGGCACAATGCACAAAACTGCCACCCTGAGAACACACAGGAAGAGGAGAGAATTAGGAAAGAAACTAACATTTCTGAAAAAAAAATACTAGTAACAGTTTATCACAGTTGTGCTTTACTCATTGGCTTCTTGGATTGTGTCACGTAATCCCCATAATGGCCCTATGAGGGAATCATTCTTTTTTTCAATGCTGGGGATCAAACTCAGGGCCTTGTGCACTCCGGGAATCCTCAACCACTGAGCTGCACCTTCAGACCAATAGAATAAAATTAATACCTCCATTGACAGACAAGGATGCTGAGGTTTAGGGCAGTCACTGACCCCAAGTCAGGCAGATGGGAAGTGGCAGAGACAGGACGTAAATGCAGGTCAACTGTTAACCCCTCAGCCATCCCACCTGTCCTGAATCTCTAGCCAGAAGGGATGCTGAGCCAGATTCCAGATACAGTCCTCTTACAGTTGGGGCAACTGAGCCCCAAGAGCATCTCCCAAAGTCTTTGACATCACCAGTCTGTAACTTTCTGGCTGTGTGAGGCCCACATGGCCCTTCAACTGCTGCCACTGCATTTACCTGAGCACTCAGATAGAGGACCCAAAGAGAAACCATCCTAAGGCATGTGTGCTGGCCATGCTGACCAGGACAGATCTGAGCAGGATGAGCTCCTGGGGGCTGCCAAGGTGAGATGCTGTGAATGGAGTCCACTACACTTGCAGCTAGAGTGGCCCATTAGTGGGGCGGGGTGTGTCAACAGGTCAACACATAGCTAACGTCTTCCTCTATAGCCTCTTTTTTTCCTGTAGGGGAGAACTAGCCACAGAACAAAGCAAACTCCTGAGACTCAGTCCCAAGAATGATGAGACAGATTCTAAGTCTAGTATGGTGATCCCAGCTATAATCCCAGCAGCTCAGGAGGCTGAGAGAGGAGGATCTCAAGTTTAAAACCAGCCTCAGCAATGGCAAGGGACTAAGCAACTCAGTGAGACCCTGTTTCTAAATAAATACAAAATAGGACTGGGGATGTGGCTCAGTGGTCAAGTGCCCCTGAGTTCAATCTCCAGTACCCAATAAAAAGAAGTCTGAAATTTACATAAGAAGATGAACCTAAATGAGAAGCCATCTTAGTTGGAATCTTATAAAAGCTACCTGAGACCAACACCAGAAACTTAGCCATCCTTAAGACTCTAGTTTTGATAAAGGACCCCATTGCCCTCTACAGTGCCCCAGGCTGAAACCACAACCCTCTCCCACTTAGCCCTGCTCCTGCCTCTGGAATATTCTGCCTCCAGAGTGTCTTGTATGTGCCCCTCCACCTTCCTCCTTCCACTACTATGGGAATGCATGTCTTGAGTTCTTCATAGATGGCTGATGTGCCAGGTACAATGCAGGACAGAGGAAGTGCAGAGATGAAGAAGGTACCACTCCTGCCCAGAGGGAGACAGTGCCAAATAGTAGCAAAATATGGTTAATAGCAGAAAAAGGATAGAGTGCAAGGTTTTAGGGGTGAGAAAGTGAATTCTACCATAAAGGACCAGGGAATCCCATAGAGGTGGTATTTGAGTAGAATCTTGAAATATCTTCTCTGGGAGGTCTTCCCAGAGAGAATAGAGGCCTCATCTCACCTCTGGACTCTCCCAAAATCCTCTCTCCAGTCCCCAGTGTGCAGGTTCTTACTTCAAAATGCATCCTGTATCAAAATCAGTTAGAGCCACAAAGAGGTTGAAGGTCTCCTTCCTACCCAGCAATTCCCTATTCACCCCTTTAGCACAGCACTAGTGTTCTCTGCTGAACCGTCTTCTCCAGCCTCATCCCCACCAACCTTCCTCCAGGTCACTCTCCTCCAGTCTCTCCCTCCACACACCCCTCTCTCTCTCTCTGCTTCCCCATGGTCTTTGCCCATGTGGTTCCTGCCCCATGCCTATGTGGGAAGACCTTTCCCATGCTTCCAAGTTCAGTCTAAATGCCGCCTCACTATGGAAGGTTCCAGAACCCACCATAGGACTTGACTTCCAGGTCTGTTGAAGCAGCTATGCATACTGTTCATGTGCTTCCTGTGCTGCTGTGGGAAGACACCTCTCCTCCTTTGTCCCATCCAGCCTTACCTTCCAAGAAGTCATGGTGTCCTTCGCTCACCTGGGTCTGCCTTCAGTGAAGCCTCACCACACCCTGGCAGGGAGGGAGCTGCTAACAAAAGTTCACTGAGTTGAACTGTAGAAAAATGGATTGGGGTGGGGAAGGGAATGTCATGCCTGTAACCAAATTTAACACTTTTTCTCTTTATTACTGCTGTATCCCCAAGCCTTCTCTACTTTTCTCTTTCATAAACTCTCTCAGTGGGGCTGGGTGTGGTGGCACACCCCTGTAATCCCAGTAGCTCAGGAGGCTGAGGAAGGAGGATCACAACTTCAAAGCCAGCCTCAGCAACTTAGTGAGACCTTGTCTTCAAATAAAAAAATAAGAGCTGGACATGTGACTCCATGGTTAAGTGCCCCTGGGTTCAATCCCTGGTACTTAAAAAAAAAAAAAAAAAAACATTAAAACCCATAAACTCTTAGTGACTGGGTCCCCTGGTCTCTTACTGTTTACCTCCTTTTCCTTTTCTACACCTCTAGCTGAGTCAGTAGCAGAGAGGATGTCTGCCTCCCTCAGAAAAGCACATGTACACCCTCCAAACACCTGACTTCTGATTATTACTAAACGCCTTCCTTTCAATAGATGCTCTCTGGGTTCTGAAGGTCAGGTGGTGCTTTGCTTTGGGTCCAAATGTGAGTTGTTTTCACAGGAAAATCTTCAAGTTACAGCACCTCCCAAAAGGCTTTGAATGCCAGGGCTTCCTGGCTCCATTCTTCACTCTGCATAGCCACGTACAGAAATGTGCCCTTCCTGCATAGGACCCAATGGTCCCCACCAGCCATTTCTGGTGATTAAAATTCAGAGGCTCCATTACTTCTGAAGGGAGTGAAGCAGAAAAACAAAAGTCCTGCCTGTGCTGTCCAGAGGCCTGCCCCTGACTTTCAACTGGATCGAAGCAGGCTGTCAGGTGCATGTCTCACAGGAGGAACTTCTGAAGGCAGCATTGCTCTCTTCCTGGAGCTTAAAAGGGAATGCTTAAAAAAGGGAGAAGAAAATCATGTGAGAACAGGCTTCCTCAGTCAGAATGGCCCAGTAGGTAACCATCCAGCTTTCAGGAAGGGAGCAAATGGTGACAACACTGGAGTCCACCCATTCCCATCCAGTCCTTGGCCTGATGTCCTTAGTTCTACAGTGGTTTTTACCAAGCCCTTAGTCTTCAAGGGTACAGAATTGCAGAAAGAGAAAAAAAATGTTTCAAAACAAGAGTGGAAGGAAATGTTCCCTATCTTGATCTCAGAGGGCAGTTGAACAGATGTATCCACATGTGAAATGCCCAGGGCTGAACACTGAAGAGTGTGTGCACCTTACACACTTCAGTGTTTGTATTCTACAACTTGATAATGTCTATAAACTGTTTATTGCATTACAATTATAATATAATAGTGGGGTTTGTTTTGACATAGTCACAAATGCATATAACACAGTTTTTTCTATTTCAATCCCCAGGACTACACCTTTTCCTCCCTCCTCCCCTGCCCCCCAAGTCCCTTCCTCTACTCTATTGGTCTTCCTTCTATCTCTTCCTTTCTTTCTTTCTCTCTTCCTTCCTTCCTTCCTTCCTTCTTTCTTTCTTTCTTTCTTTCTTTCTTTCTTTCTTTCTTTCTTTCTTTCTTTCTTTCTTTCTTCTTTGCTTTTTTGTAATGAGATTGAACCCAGGGGTGCTTTACCCCTGAGCCACATCCTCAGCCCCTTTTATGTTTTATTTAGAGACAGGATCTTGTGAAGTTGCTGAGGCCCTCACTAAGTTGCTGAGGCAGATTTGAACTCATGATCCTCCTGCCTCAGTTTTCCAAGCCTCTGGGATTATAGGTGTGCACCTCCACCCCCAACCCTTCTATTTATTTTTAAATTGATTTATCATTATATATAAAATTGGAATACATTGTGATTATTTTCATGCAAGCACCTAGGATAATTTAATCCATTTTATTTCCTCATTCTTCCACTTTCCCTCTCCTTCTCCCTCCCCCTTGTTTATAAACTTTAAAAAGGATGAACCTCTCCAGGCAGAGCAATATTCATATTTTGACCATTAATTATCTCATGAAAATCTGAGTAGGTTCTGGATAGACTTAAATGAAAATGCAGAAAGGGCTCCCCTGTCCCTCCCAACAACTTGCACCCAGAAATTACCAGCCTTCTCATGAGGATTTCTCCAGGAGAGAAACCCAGGCAGGGGAATAAGACATTCACAGAGAGGAGAGAAGCCTACCCCTGCTTCCTGAGGTCAGGTGGGATGAAAGGAACCCCCACCCTAGCCAGGAAGGAGCAACCATCACCCACCACCTCAGGCAGAGCAATAAAGGGGAACTGGTGTGCACAGCAGAGGCACTGGCCGCACGTACCAAGGTGCAGGGTATCCAGGTCAACATCCACCTTGTTGGATACCAGCAGCTGATTTTTCCTGGAAGAAAGATAATGTCAATGTTCTGGAGAATAACAGTGAAATATAAACAGGAGAGAAGACTGGAAGGAATGCTGGATGGGGGTCCTGTGAAGGGTTCTTTCCTGCACCAGACATGACCACTCAGAGTGTGCCTTGAGCTGGTGCCTTCCCCTCTCAGCACAGGATCCATGTAGACAACACCAAATGACCCCCAAGGTGTTTGTCAATGCCATGTTATATGAAAGAGGCACCCACGCCAGTCAACACAGGAGAATAAACTACAGTATGACACTTGCCAATCACTGAATGCCTACACGTTTCACTGATGTTGCTAGGATACTGCAGGAAGAAGCACATACAAAGAGATCAAGATCTTGCAACCATTGCAAAGAATTTTTCATCTAATATCTATGAACTTTTTGTCTGTTTTCTCTCTCCCAGTGTCCTTGTAAAGTCATTAGGTGCCACTTATAAAAGACCTCTGGAATGTACCCACATGTTTAAAGGAACCTGTCCTGTATCTCTCTGTAACATGAAAATTTGCCCTGTGATTCTGATTTGTAAATTCAAGAATGTACACATTGCTTTCTTAACATGGTCCACCTGTATGGTTGCTCCCTCAGATTAATTTTTCCTCTAGCAAGCATCCATCTACACTAAAGGAAAATAATTTTTTCAAGAATCTATTAAAAATAACATTACATCACTCTCTGAAATCCCATTCACTATGTTTCAAAATGATGGCTCTTTTGAACGTGGCATTGAAATATCTCTTCCTCCAACACTCATGCAGGTCAGATATGATTGAAATAACAATCATACTCTTGCCACAGTGTACTCTATTGAACCGGTTTCCTCCTCAAGATATATGAAGGGTTTGAATGGAAAGACCACAGAGGACATCCAGTTCTCAACCCTGAGTATGTGCTGCTTTGGACTCCTGCTTTCCTGGCTGCTTTGGAGAAAGAGGACATGTGGAGTCCTGGGAGGCTGAGGGGTAAGTCACACTGGTGGTCAGAAAAGCAGTAAGGATGTTATTAAGATAATCCAGGTGAGAGATGAAAAGACAGAGAGCTTCAGCAGGTTCTGGGGAGACGCTGGTGGGCATGGGTGTCTGTGAGTGAGTAGTCCGCCCTGGCTGTTCCCTGTCTGGCCACCTCCCTCCCAGGCAGCCCCATCCTCCCTCCACTAGACCTCACCACTCAGCCAAGCTATTTTCCTCCTTTTCAAACCCCAAATCTCCTGAGGTCAACACCTCCAGGATCCTATGGGTGCTCCTAACAGGGAGTGGTAGAGCTGAGAGAGGGGTTAAGGCATGGAGGGGTGGGGGGAGGGGACCCCACCACAAACTGGGAAGAACTGAACTGCACATGACAGAAGCTTCTGTGCCCCACTTCTACCAGCCCCACCTGCTCCCCAATGAAAGACTGGGGACCTGAGCCCCTGCCTGTCCCTTCATTCACCTTCTCATCTGGAGACTAAGACAAGGTGCCATCCCTTTGCTGTGCCTCAGTGTCCCTGTCAGAAAAGTGAGCATGGTGGCAGCAGTCCAAGATGAGTGAGTACACACAGGGATCAGCCAGGGCGGACTGCTCGCTCACAGACACCCATGCCCACCAGCGTCTCCCTGGAACCTGCCAAAGCTCTCTGTCTTTTCATCTCTCACCTGGATTATCTTAATAACGTCCTTACTGCTTTTCTGACCACCAGTGTGACTTACCCCTCAGCCCCCCAGGACTCCACATGTCCTCTTTCTCCAGAGCAAATCTGACTGTGACACTGTCACCCAGCTGCAATTCTCCAAAGGTTCCCATTGATCTCCACTATTGTGGTTAACAATGGTAACTATATTTACTTTAAAAAACCACAGTAAGAATGACCAGTCCCTTCTGTCTGCTTTCACTATTTTGGGCATTCTGCTAAGTGCTTTGCAAACCTTGAAATTCACCTGCTTCTCAGAACAGCTTTATGAAGCAGATATTTCAGAGTCTCAGAGAGGTTTAGTCATTTCCCCAGGATTACACAGCAAATAAATGGCAGCAGAGGTGTAAACTCCAACAATGACTCTTAAGATAATGGCAGAACTACCACATGTACATCTTCCTTGTAAAATAAAACCCAGTCCATGAGGGTGTCCTCCAAGTCTCTCTATGACCTGGCCACCTCCTGTCTGGTCTCATCTCCCTCTGGGCCACTGTACTCCACCTCCTTTTCTTCTATGCAGAATATATTCACCCAGGCCCCTATACCTTTGCATAATCTGCTCACTCCATGTAGAATGTCTTTGACAAGCTCATACAAATCCCCTAAAGCCCAACTGGAATGCTCCCTCCTTCCTTCTCAACTCCAAAGCATGCTGTGATTCATTTCTTCCCTCATTCTCTCAGCACACATGTGGGGTTATTAAGCAGGGTGACCTCCCCACCCAGAGGAGACCTGGATGTGTACATTGAACAGACAAAAATTGTACAGGACATGGTATGATAGGACTGTTCTCCAAGGACATGCACATCCTCATCCCCATAGCCCACAAATGTTGCATGGCAAAAGCAATCTCACAAATGGGATTGTGGAGGATCTTGTCATGGGGAGGACATTCTGAATTCTCCAGGAGGGAGCTAGATAGTCACAAGAGTTTGTATAAGAAAAACGGCAGAAGCTATGACACAGAAGAGGAGGACACCTGGTGGTAATAGCAGGACAGGAAAGCTGTACTTTGCAGGTGGAGGAACTGGCCACAGGCAGAGGAGTAAAGGCAGGTGCCAGAGGGTGAGAAGGCTCCAGAACAGCCAGCCCTGCCAGTTCCTTGACTTTCACCCAGTGGAAACCATTTCAGACTTTAGCCCTCTGAAACTGTGAGACAATGAATGCTCCTGTAAAGCCACAGCATTTGATAATCTGCAACAGTAGTGAGGAGCAAGAAAAAACCCTGGTAAGAACTGTCACCAAGGAGGAAGAAAGAATTCTCTTGGTTTACCAGTTCCCAGGGGTCCAGCATGTAGCCAGTGCTCCATTAATGGGTGCTGAATGCCCAAGTGATTCTCAGAAAACTTGGTGACTAACCCAATTTCTCAAGACTTAGAAGTCATGACTGAGCCAAGACTCAGACTGAGGCCACTGTCTTTGAATACTCCACTTTCCTATCTCCTCCAATTTATATGTCCTTCTCCTGCCTAGAAGCTTCCATGGGAAAAATGCAAATATTCTTAGTGTTTCCTCGAATCCTGAGGTCAGTGTGGTGGACCCAAGTCATGATGAACAGGGTGGGGATGCTGTGCCCATGGCTAGGGAACAGTGGGGCCTCTCCCTAGTCACAAGACTTCCACCCAGAGGGCCATCCATCACCTGTGACGGCAGCTTAGAAGCTTTGTGCCTGTTTTTCATAGACTGCACCAGAGGAGCCTTCAAGTGACATGCACCCATGGAGACTGTGCTTTCTGGTCTTTTCATGTGTCCCTTTGTAGTGTAAGCTTTGAGTTTAGAAGGTCAGTTTAAAAGTGTGTTCTTATCTTTGAGTGAACACTATTATAAACAACAATGACAAAATAATCAAAGGGTTCAAAATGCACTTTCAAAGTGTAATTGGACAGACAGCCCAGAGAAGTGTGTAAAAATGTCCATCTAGAAATTCCCGGGGGCCAGGCAGCAGACACCCTGCTCTGTCTGAGATCTCTGCTTCCTACTCCAGCTCTGCTCTGTGCTCCACATTGAGGCCAGAGCCAGGGCAGTGTGTTCAGGCCTACACAGGATCAGGACTTGATTCCGGAGTGACTGAGTCCTTGACTGAATTAAAAGTGCCATTCAGAGATGTGGGGTTCTTGTCCTTGCTCTCCCCTACTCTATGTGGCCTTGGGCAAATCACTTACCCTCTGTGGGCTTCATGCTCTTCATCTGTACCATGGGCAAAGCCTGAAGTCTCTACTTACCATGGAACAAAGGGGTTCTCAAAGACTGGTGAGCCTAGTCATGGTCTTCTGGAAGGTATTTTGTGCCCTTGCCTCAGGACACACTCAGCAGGACTCCACCAGCTCTTAACCCTTAGCATGACAGACAGGAGGAAGAGCCCTGTTCCTCTGTTTCATCTATGTTTGACACTGGGCACATGGCTGGATTAATTAACAAAAGAAAGCCGACTCCTTAGAATGAAGGTATGGATCACTTACTGTTTATCATACTCAATTCAGTACCAGAACCCAGTGTCAATGGAGTTCAAATGGACCTCCATTCATGTGACCCAAGAATCTAGAATATAGGAAATTAACATGAATTTTTACCAATTCAGTGACACCCCCAGCACACCTAACCAAGGCAATGTACAATTTAAAAAAAAGTCATTGAAAATGTGCTTAAAATAAAAACAATTAAACACATGAGAAAATGATGTGTCATGAGTGAACACCAGCAGACAGCACCTGGGGCCCTTGGGAACTCAGGAGGATGGAGCAACAATCTAGGAAACACTGTAAGTTAGAGAGATTGGAGAAAATATTTTAAAAGAGAATGGAAATTATAAGAAAAGGTGACACTATGAAGAAAGAACAAGCAGCTTATGCAGTCATGCAATAATTCATCAGCGTATAATGATGTTGATGGATGACAAGTTGAATATTTTTAAAAATTCACAAGTTTGCTACCGAAGGAGGGAAGTGGGAGGGAGGAGAAAAGGAAAGTCAGAGAAGAGTGCAAGAGACAGAGAACAGAAATGTTTTTCTCTATAGAACACTGCCAACTACCAAATGTAGAAGGAAAAATAAATTGGAAAAGCCACCATTTTATACTAATCTAATCATTTATGGAAAAAGACCATCAATGAATATCACTAGATGAAAGGTTTGAGGAGCAGGATATTTTGACCTGAAAGTAACAAATGACTTACTAAGTACAACAGGGAAATCATCTTTATGACAATGGAAAGATTGACAAATACCACCTCATAAGTGATCCTACTGGGTATCAGCAAAAATACTATGCAATGACATTAGGAGCTCCTGAGGTGATGTGATGGGAAGGAACAAGCACCACATAAGCATTCTCTCTGCCCAGAAAGGGCTTATGGTAAACCTAGACAGGAAACAGACCTGCAAATCTGAAATGTGGGCATCCTTTAAACAACAAGTCTATGCTGTTTGTGAAAAACTAAAACTATCTGAGATTAAAATAGATAAGAGATGTGCATGAACTAAAACAATGGTGAGCCTTGAATGGATCCTAGATTGAATAAAATAAGTCCAAGAACTTATTTTGTTATGAGCTATGTGTTAGATGATGCTACTGAATCATTGTGAAGTTTCTTGGGTGTGATAATTGTACTGTGGTTGTATAGGAGAATGTTCTCATACACAGGAGACACATACTGATATATTTGCAGGTGAAGGGAGTGGGGATATAGCTCAGTTGGTAGAGTGCTTACCTCACATGCATAAGCCCTGAGTTCAATCCCCAACATCACACACACAAAAAAAGTGAAATATTTGCAAGTGAAATGCTATGATTCCTAAATTTCACTTCAAATGATTGTCAAAAATGTGTGTATACATAATACATAAACACTGAAGCCCAATGTATATTTACAAGGAGTTACTGAAGGAAAGATAAAGAAGATGTTGGAAAGGAAAAGGTTGAAAACACAGTTGCTAAGAGCTTTCCAGTCATGAATCCTCACAGAAATTTATCAGCCTTAATGAGACATGTAAAAATAAACACACACCCACACGTGTCATACTAAAAGTACCAGAATGCCAAAGGGAACGAAAAAAATCTGAGCAAAAAGGTCGATTACCTACAAACAACAATGACTTACATAACAGACTTCAGTAGCAACAATAAAGACTGTAAAACAATGAAATGTTTTCAGAGCACTGAGCAAAAGTAAGTGTCAACTTGGAACTTTCTAGCTAACATACCATTAAAGGTAAGGACAGAACAAAGACATATTTGGGCAAAGACAAAAGGACTTAACCATCTTAGACCTTCACTGAATGAACTACGACAGGGGTTATTTCAGGAAGAAGGAAACTGAACTCAGTAGGAAAGCCTACAATAGGAACAATGGTCAGAAAAGAAACTCCATACACTTCAGTAAACGTTAATGATAACAGATAATAAAAACAACAGAAATACTTACAACAGCAACTTATCCTGACTGAAAATTTTAAAATAACTGCTGAAATCCTAAAAACATAATATACATTTTCCAAATTAGGAAAGAGAGGAAAAAATACTTATTAGTTAATCTCTAGAAAGTGCTGATGGAAAAGAGTGTGGCAGTCCTTTAAAAAATTTGCCATCACCAGGAGAGGGAACTAAACTGATACTTCTCTAAAGAAGAAACACAGATGGCCAACAAATATGAAAAATGTTCAACATCTCTAGCAACCAGGGAAATGCAAATCAAAACTACACTAAGATTTCATCTCACTCCCATCAGAATGGCAGTCATCAAGAATATATACAATAACTGAACCCGGTGGCACACACCTGTAATGCCAGAGACTCAGGAAGCTGAGGCAGGGGAATCCAGAGTTCAAAGCCAGCCTCAGTAAAAGTGAGGCTCTAAGCAATTCAGTGAGACCCTGTCTCTAAATAAAATACAAAATAGGGCTGGGAATGTGGCTCCATAACTGAATGTCCCTGAGTTCAATCCCCAGTACCCTAAAAACAAACAAACAAATAAAAAGAAACAAACAAAAAACAATAATAGATGCTGGTGATAATATGGGAGGAAAGGTACACTCACATTGTTGGGCAACTGCAAATTAGTATAAACCTCTGGAAAGCAGTATGGGATTCCTCAATAAAACTAGGAATGGAAGTACCATATGACCCAGTTATCCCACTCCTCAGCATACATCCAAATGAACTAAAATCAGCCTGCTACAGTAATATAGTCATTTCAATGTTTATAATAGCACAATTCACAATAGCCAAATTATGGAACCAGCCTAGCTGCCCATCAATGGATTAATGGATTAATAAAATGTGGTAAATATACACAATGGAGTTTTATTCAGTCATAAAGAAGAATGAAATATGGCATTTGCTGGTAAGTGGATGGAACTGGAGAATATCATGCTAAGTGAAATAAGTCAGAGTCAGAAAATCAAAAGTCAAATATTTTCTCTCATCTGTGGAAGCAAAGCAAAGGAAAAAGCAGGGAGAGGAGGAGACTGGATAACATAAAGATATAGGAAAGATCAGTGGAGTAGAGGAAGGAGATCAAGAGGAAGAAAGGAGGGACTGGAAAGTGAAGGAAATGCAGAAGGAATTTAACAATATCACTCAATGTGCACATAAAATATGCCACAGTGAATTCCAAATCAAATCTCATGCTTGTTTGATTTGGTCAAAATGAACACAACTTTCTGGGTAGGGTAGGCAGGAGGATCAAAAGTTCAAAGCAAGCCTCAGCAATGGCGAGGTGCTAAAACAACTCAATGAGACCCTGTCTCTAAATAAAATACAAAATAGTGCTGGGGATGTGACTCAATAGCTGAGTGCCCCTCAGTTCAATCCCCAGTAGCCCCCTCAAAAGAATAAACCCAACTGCTATGTATAACTATAATGCTCTAATAAAAAAAGTTTATAAAAGTTTACCATTATCATCTAACTCTGCAGTTGCACTGCTAGGTGTCTAGTCCCAAAGGTTTGAAAATTGAAAATTGGGACTCATAAATACACACACAGAGATGTTCATGGCAGCATGATTTGTGACAACCAGAAGATGGAACAACCCCTGTCTATCAATACATGAGTGGATAAATTAAATGTCATATATCCATACAATCGAATACTATTTCTGCCACAAAAGGAAATGAAATAATTGATACTTGCTACAATGTGAATGAACATTGAACACATTATGCTAAGGGAAAGAAGTCAGACACACAAGGTCACCTAATATATTATACAATTCCATTTATGTGAAGCATCACAGACTACTGGCTGCCAGGAGCTGAGGTCAGGAGGAGGGATGGACTGGCAAGGCCAAGTGGAGAAGAAGAAAATGTCTCAGAACTAGACAGAGGTAGCCGTTACACAACAGGAAGAATGTACTAAATGCCACACGTGTGTTCCTTTTTTTTTTTTTTTTTTTTTTTTTTTTTTTTGCGGTGCTGGGGGATTGAACCCAGGGCCTTGTGCTTGCAAGGCAAGCACTCTACTGACTGAGCTATCTCCCCAGCCCATGTGTGTTCCTTTTAAAATGGCCAATTCAAAAGAAAAAAAAGGAGGAAGGAAGTAAAGAAAAAGTGTGTCAAAATGGAAGTAAAAGATGTAACAGAACAAATAAATTAAAATATATAAGTAATTATAAGACAAATGAAATTTTTATTGGATATTCATTTTGACATAATTGTAAAAGCATGGAATGTAATATGTAATCTGCTCTAATTCAGTCCCCACTATTTCCTCTCTCCCTCCCTTTTTCCCTCCCTCATTCCTTTCTCTCTATTCTACTGATCTTTCTAATATTTACTTACAGTTTTTTTTTAATTGTGTCATGTGGATGAACAAGATGGTGAGATTCGCTCTGGTGTATTCATATATATACACAGGGAAGTTAGATCAGATTGATTTCACTATTCTGCCCTTATCCCGTCCCTCCTCCCTCCTCCTCAATCCTCTTCCTCTACTCCACTGATCTTTCTTCTATTTTGATGGAATTCACACACACACACACACACACACACACACACATCACTTTTTTTCTTTCTTTTTCTCTTTTTCCTTTTCTTTCTCTCACTTTAGACTACCTTTTGCATACCAGAGAGAACATCAGACCTTTGCCTTTCAGAGTCTGGCTTATTTTACTCAGCATGTAAATTTCCAGTTCCATCCATTTACCAGAAAATGCCATTATTTCATTCTTCTTTGTGGCTGAGTATTATCCCATTGTGTATATATACCACATTTTCTTTATCCATTCTTCTGTTGAAGGGTACCTTGGAAGGCTTCATAGCTTGATTCCTGTGAATTATGCTGCCATAAACATCAATTAATCTTGCAATTAAAAAACTTAGATGCTCAAATGAGACTTTTTACTCCTAATAAGTTGTGTGCTATTTCAAGAGATCCATGACACAAAAACATAGTAGCAAAGCCTGGGGAAGAAATTCACCACAAATACACAAGCCACTTAAAAGCAAATGTAGCTGAATATTAAATTATTTAGATTTAAATATTCAGATTAAAATATTTTGGAATTAAAATATTATTATTGATAATTCTAGTGATTACAGAATAACAAAAGTAAAAATTCAATAGGAAATTCTAGCCACCACGAACCCCCATGCTCCTAACAGCAGAATCTTAAAATATTTAACATAATTTAGAATTAAAGTGTTGAATCCTTGAGTATGATATGAAATTTTAGTATGTCTCTGTCAGCAACTAATAGATCAAGTAGGAAAAGACATGAATATGAATAAAGTTGATGCTTTAATATCTATTTTAAGGTTAGCTTTCTCCCTGCACATTATTGTACAGGGTAATGCCTTTTGATGGAAAATCAATAAAAATGCTTAGGAATATTTTTTAAAAAAGAATAAAGAAATAAGAATAAAGAATAAAGAAATAAGCTTGATCCAATACACCTGACTATTAAATCATACATATTCTTGACAAGAACACATAGCATACTTATGAAAGGTAGTCATATAGCAACCCACAAATCATATTTCAAAAACTTTCCAACTGCATGTTTGATTGCAAAGAAATTTTTAGAAATTTGGCAATAAAATCAGAGATCCTCTACATTGCCCCCAAAAGAACCTACATATCAGTAAATGTTAAGAAATAATAATAGAAACTGGAAAAAATTTTGAAATGGTGGACATTAAAAACACAACTTATAAATTCATCTGGAAGAATAAAAAACCCAGAATAGCTAAAGCAATCCTTGGCAGAAAGAGTGAAGCAGGGGGTATCACAATACCAGATCTTCAACACTAGTACAAAGTAATAGTAACAAAAACGGCATGGTATTGGTACCAAAATAGAAAGGTGGATCAATGGTACCGAATAGAGGACACAGACACAAACCCAAATAAATACAATTCTCTCATACTAGACAAAGGGGCCAAAAATATGCAATGGAGAAAAGATAGCCTCTTCAACAAATGGTGCTGGGAAAACTGGAAATCCATATGCAACAGAATGAAACTAAACCCATATCTCTCACCATGCACGAAGCTAAACTCAAAATGGATTAAGGACCTCGGAATCAGACCAGAGACCTTGCATCTTATAGAACAAAAAGTAGGTCCAGAGCTTCAACATGTCGACTTAGGACCAGACTTCCTCAACAGGACTCCCATAGCACAAGAAATAAAAGCAAGAATCAATAACTGGGATAGATTCAAACTAAAAAGCTTTCTCTCAGCAAAGGAAACTATCAGCAATGCAAAGAAAGAGCCCACAGAGTGGGAGAAAATCTTTGCCAATCATACTTCAGATAGAGCACTAATCTCCAGAATCTATAAAGAACTCAAAAAATTCTACACCAAGAATGAAAATAATCCAATCAACAAATGGGCTAAGGAAACGAATAGACACTTCACAGAAGAAGATCTACAAGCAATCAACAAACATATGGAAAAATGTTCAACATCTCTAGTAATAAGAGAAATGCAAATCAAAACCACCCTAAGATTCCATCTCACCCCAATTAGAATGGCGATTATCAAGAATACAAGCAACAATAGGTGTTGACGAGGATGTGGGGAGAAAGGTACACTCATACATTGCTGGTGGGGCTGCAAATTAGTGCAGCCACTCTGGAAAGCAGTGTGGAGACTCCTTAGAAAACTTGGAATGGAACCACCATTTGTCCCAGCTATCCCACTCCTTGGCTTATACCCAAAGGACTTAAAATCAGCATATTACAGAGATACAGCCACATCAATGTTCATAGCTGCTCAGTTCACAATAGCCAGATTGTGGAACCAACCTAGATGTCCTTCAATTGATGAATGGATAAAGACACTGTGGTATATATATACAATGGAATATTACTCAGCCATAAAGAATGATAAAATTATGGCATTTGCAGGCAAATGGATGAAACTGGAGAATATCATGCTAAGTGAGATAAGCCAATCTCAAAAAACCAAAGGACGAATGATATCGCTAATAAGTGGATGATGACACATAATAGGGTGTGGGAGGGGTTAGTGTTAGGGTTAGAATTAGGGTTAGGGAGTGGGGTAAGAATGGAGGAAGGAAGGACTGTATAGAGGGAAAAGAGGGGTGGGGGGGACGGGTAAAAATAACAGAATGAATCATACAACATTACCCTATGTAAATTTATGATTACACAAATGGTACGCCTTTTGTCCATGTACAAACAGAGAAACAACATGTATCCCATTTGTTTACAATAAAAAAATAAAAATAAACATAAAAATAATAAAAAAAAACACAACTTATAAAATCATGTGGGAGGCATTTGAGGTAGTACATGGGAACACACAGCCCAGAGATGCCTGTTATTGTAGAGAGTGAAAAGTGCGGAATGAGGCTTCTCACTCCAAAGGACAGCAGAGCAAACCAAGAGAACAGAAAGAAAGGAAAACTAAATGCGAGATAAAAACTTAGTCTAATAATAAATAGATTCAGCAATCCTCAGAACTTGTTGTTTGGAGAGACTAATAAAGAACAAAGCTTTGACAAAATTGATTATGAGAAAAGGAAAGTATAGTTAACAATGTGAAGAGTATGAGGGAAGAATAGAAGCAAACATTAAAAGTAGAATGTCTTTAGTAAGAAAAGAAGAGTAGGAATGAGATCAAAATGATACACTTGAAAATTGACAGACTGGACTCTTTTCTAGAAGGATCACACAGTCAATTCAAGAACATACAGAAAACCTGAAATTATCTGTACTCATTTTCAAAAATTATGCTGGGCCTGTTGGCTCACACCTGTGGTTCCAGCTATCCAGGAGGAGGCTGCTGTGGGGGCGTCACCTGAGCCCATGACTTTGAGTCCAGCCTCAGCAACACAGTGAGACCTTTTCTCAAAAAAATTAAACAAAACAAAAGAAATCTGTACTTGTTTAAAAAAATCATCAATTTAAAATTCACCCCATTTCCCACACTAACACATGCACTATACACACAAATAGTCTTACTGATATGTTTCACCAAGGAGAGGACAGTCCCCCAATTTGCATTCTGCATGTAATGCATGTAGATGCTGGAGCCCAGCAGTACCAGGATACGTGCACACAGGGGAGGCAAGGTTCAGCTTCTTTGGATTGGACATTAGTTTTCTTCATTTGGTGAGAACCAAATGAATTAATATATCAAATACACGCAGAGAATAGTGCTCGACTCATGTAATTGCTACCTGTCTGCTGAGAAAATTCTAATATAATCTCAATCCTCAACACCTAACATTTGTATACCAAAGTACAAAATATAAAATAAAACCGTAGACAACTGCACCAACCATGAGTCTGGAGAAAATCAAGACCAAGGAGCAGAGTAAGAATATTTTGACAAAGAGCTGAGGGGGGGAAGATCCATAGTGGATCTCCTGCTTGGCATGTGTGGGACCCTGAGTCTGATCACCAGTACCATAATATAAATAAATAAGTAAATAAACAAAGATAACAGTAGAAAATCTAATCATATAATTGACACCACAATTTGGAGATTTTAAAATGTGAAATAATCTCCAAAGGTGCAGAAAATAAATACCTGCATATGTTTCTAAAACAAAAAAAAAAAAAAAGCTAGCAAACTCAAGGGAGGTGAAGTCTTTTTCTTCCTTGAGATAGATAGATAGATAGATAGATAAATAGATAGATAGATAGATAGATAGATAGATAGATAGATAGATAGATGATAGATAATAGAGACATAGATATAGATATAGATATGTTTGAATATATATATTTGAAACCTACAGAATATTATCTACAAAACCGAGACACTACAAACACTCCCACTAGAGGAGATAACAAGATAAGCATGCCAGCACCCAGGGTGCTTCATGTTATACAGGAATACCCTTGAGGCAGTGCAAAAAGACAAGTAATCCTGACAGCCTTGAGGCCAGAATCCAGCTTTTTCAACAGAGAATCAGATAAAGAAGCCAGGGACCAGTGTAGACCAGAGAAGATTGATATCAACAGGAAATTGACAAATTGAGTCTCCTCTTCCCTTGAGCAGGCAGGCCATCTTTCAGAGACTGTAAGGACCATAATATCTAGTGATCCTGGGTCCTTGAGACTCACCCATCTCCACCCTGAGCACTGTGGAGGTGTCCTCTTGGGCAGCTGTGTGGTGCTGTTTCTCCTGCATTCCCAGCAGGGACTCTGCACAACCCCTTGCATCTAAGTAGCCCTCAGGAATGCTTGGGAAGCTGTAAGCCTTTCTGAGTAGCATTCCTGAAGGTAAACTGATAGAAAAGGGCTTTGTATGGAGCCCCAGCCAAACCCCTCAAGGGTAAGACAAGGGACAGGGCTGTGATTAGACTTAGGTCACTTGGGGGAGCTCGTATGACCTATGGTGTTAGCAATGAGGAAACTAAGTTCTGGGGAGCTGAAGGAAGTCCCCCAGTGCCTGTTGGGTGGTCAATCTGGTGGTTGGGAGGTGTCCAGGACTCTGGAGGGGCTTCTTCCACCTCCCTCAGCTTCAATTCACAGTCATTTTTAAGATTGAGTCATTAAAATTTAGAACAGGAGACCTTGTTAGGGGTTAGGCCACAGAGCAGTCACTGTGAGCCTTAACCATTACGAGGGACTTTAACAGAGTTCAGTGTGATACACTGCATTGCCAGTTCTCCAACTGTTGACTTTTGACATATAAAAGGAATCTTTTTTTTTTTTTTAATTCTCTCTTTCTTTGCTCTTAAGGATATGGAAAACCGGACTCTAACTGCCTGGTCTGATATTTCCTGTGAGAAAACTCACTGCTTGGATACTGTTAAAACAATCTGCCTTAACAATTCAACCCAAATAAATGATCTTCCTGAAACTACTGAAAATCCCTAATTTTGAATTGGGCTGCATACCCAAATCTCTCATCTGGGTCCTTGATGACAAGGTTGACAAAGATAGAGATCACCAGATGAGGACATTGGGGGGCAGGGACTGCTGATGGCACTGCATACTCCAGGAAAAACCATCAGTCCAGGCCGTTGAACTAAAGAGAACACACACTGTACTCAGCCTCCTGCACCATTGTTCTTTAGGAGTGATGATTTCTCAGCATAACTCCCTTTCTGTATGGGTCCCTCTTGGCAGACCTTGGTACACACCCTTGACAAGAAGTATGCAGATCCATAGCAAGATCCAAAACCATGCCCAACATTTCTCCTTCCTGTATATCCATTCCATGAGTCAGACAGCCTTCTGGAACATTCCAGGAACAGAGAAGAAATTTACCCTAGTCTCCAATTCAGAAATTTCCTTCAAGAACACACAGTTTTCAAAACAAAATTGTACTAGGTATGACCTTCCCTCATATTATTCTCTCATTCTTCCAATTTGGCTCAAGGCCTCAGCATACAACTATTATTTAATGAATGCTGGAAACCAAGGAGTACTCAGAGCACACCTGAGATGCAGCATATCCAGCTGGAAGGTTAGAAAGCCAATCCAGATTGTTGAATCTAAGCCAGCAACCCTGGACCTGGTGGGGGTAGGGCAAGGGGTAGAACTTCCCCCAAGGCCCTCTGGGCAGGAGGCAAAGCCAGACAGAGGAGTTCAGGTTGCAGATCTTTAGCTCAATTCATTTTCATGCATCCCAGTTTGGATGTTAGACATTTTGGGTGCATTTTCTTTAATGCATTAGGACAGGTCATTTGCTCTTCCCTGAGGCAGATACAATCCAGCAGGATTTTGTGGTCCTCCCAACCCATATCTATCTCTGGGGCTGAAGTTTCCTGGGTGTGGCTGAGTTCAGCTCTACAAGGTGCCAGAGAAAGGAGTTGCTCAATAGACAGTGAGCACATTTGGCGAGGTGGTGTCATACCTGAGGGAAAATACCTTCTTGAGGGAAAAGTGGTCATCTATGGAGCACATCCCTAGGATGGGGTCAAGTTCATGGAGGAACCATTCTTCCACCTCAGTCAGGCAGTTCACCAAGCACAGTGGTGTGAGACCATTGGTTCCCTTCATCTTGGTCTCACTGCCCCTCTGCCCATTAGCACGGGCTGCCAGACTCCACAATGTCCACCCACCATAAGATGTTGGATGAGCCCAAGGATCAGGGTCACTGATGGATATGTGACCAATGCTACACAGGTGCCAGGTGCAACCAGGACCCAGACTGCACACTCAGCCAGCAGGACAACTGTGGCTGCCTCTGACTGGGGCTCCTGGAAAACCTGGCCTCCCTACCCCATGAAGTAAGGAATGGGATGTCTGTACCAGGGACAAAGATCCCCAGCCCTGCCTTCCTGAGGTTCATATGAGTGCCTGAGATGGAAAGGAGTGCCTCTACAAACTTGGCCCTGTCCCAAGTAGTGAAATGTTGTCCTTGAAGTTATGAAAGGGAAGATTCTGACAGGTGCCCAAAAGACAGTAGGTGAGAGTTGCTGCCAGTCACCACATGGACTGGAAAGCTACATGGATACATTTGCTTGGCTACCAGGAGGAACCACATTGGAGTACTGGTTCTGCCCTTTACTGTCCTGATAAAGACCAATGAAGATACTCAGGGAAGAAAGCCACACCAAGGACAGAGGCAAACTTTCTCCTAGTCCCATTCAACATTCAACCCATCTAAATTCTATTTGGTTAAACAGGCCAAAGGGGAATGTAAAACAACTTCAAGGATGAAGTCTTTTCATTTCCAACTCATGAAACATTCCTCTACATCAACACTCAATAAAGAACAGGACACGTCCTCTTTGAAGCAGCACCATGTGGGTCCCGTAGCCATCCAGAAAGAGGACAGTGTCAGCCCCTTTGCTCTCAGGAAGGTCAAGATGCATGCACTTACACACTTATTTTTTTGAAGCTCATGACTTTCCCCAAGTGGCCTTGAGCAACTGTGCACCTACTCTGGGCTTCAACTTCCTTTTTTTTGTGACATTCCAGGGATTCTAAATATACTACAGTTTTACGCTTACAATAATAATTGTTTATCTGGAAAACACCTTCTGCTTTCTCAAGTGCTTGTAAAGCACATTTCTAAATTTAATTCTCAGAAATGTCCTGTGTGGCAAGTGGCACAGGGATGTGCTGGCCCTGTTCTTACAGATGAGGACACAGAGGTTTCTGTTCATGATGGTATGATGAAATTTTAAGAAAAAATTTTAAAAATACAGTGAAATGGTTCACAAAGCTTATTTCACTTTTTTAAACTTTGACCCTTTATTTCAAGATTATGTCTATTCCAACTTTTTAAAATTTTATGAAATTGTCTTAATGTCTTTAATTTACCAGCAAATAATAGCCTGAATTATATCTGATGTACCATGAAAATAATGGTGATCAAGCTTCAGGGACCCTCCTTTCCAAGACAATTGGAAACTGTGTTCATATGGTTTCATATTTTTGGAAAATTTGCAAAATTCTATATTCTTTTTCTTAAAGAGGCCACTCTGATTGCATGAGTTTCAGGCCTACAAGATCTGAATCTGCCTCCGAACCTGACCTTATTCCTCTGACAATTTTTAAATTAACTTATTCAAGAGGGTGAACAGCCTCTTGCCCATATGAGGATTCCCAGCTGCTCAGCACAGATAGCTCATGGGTGGAAGCCCAGTGGGTCAAAGGATCATCAAAGAGCTGGGACACAACTGGGAACCCAACCATTCAAGGTGGAAATTAGTGCTGAAACTCCATGAGCCGTAAAACAGGGGAACACAAGCCACACAAAAAAGGAGGATACTTTCTGCGCATCTGAAAAATACATGCACGCTGTCGATTCTCTGACACTCGCTGGCTCCTTGGAGGTCACAGATGCTCCTGTGTAACCAAGGAAGGAGCTACCATAACCACACTTGTCTCTGTATCTGGTGTTCCTGAGGTTTTCTGGAGCAATCCTGTGTTTTACTCCATCACTTCACCCAGATTCCAGCACTTCATACACTCTGACCTTGTTATGTTTATGATCTTCACTCAGCGCTAAGAGAGAGAGTCCATGAAAAATTCATTTCCTCTATCTGTTCCATGCATTTTCTGTTTTTACCCATTTTGAAAACTGTGAAACCACAAGGAAAACTCAAGAAACAATTTATATACAAACACAAATGCGGCCCTCACTTAAATGACAGTTGATATCTGCCTCGTTCATTGTCTCTCAGCACACACACCCCTGGTTTTTGCGTTTGGCATTATGTTCTGCTGAATCACTTGAAAGCAAATTGCAAAATCATGACACACTGTCCCTGAATCCCTCAGCCCACCTCCCCAAAGATTGAGAAAGTTCTCCTGCAAAATCTATGTGGGCTTTATTTGTATGACAACACTTTTCAAAACCATGATCCTTGTCTAAGCTCTCCCAGATCCCTGCATCTGGGGCATATGCCCTTTTGGAGTTATTCTCTTCAAAAAGAAGAAGAAGAAATCTGTTGTAATGTCTTTGTTGAATATTAAGTTGGTCAGATCTGCTTTTGTTTTGTATGTAGTGGATACTTTGAACTTCTCTTCTCTTATTTTGATACACTCCTGGGGAGCACTGACTTTTAAGGACCTCTGATCATCCATGTCCAGTCTAGAAAGCAACTTGAGGTTTGTTGGAGAGCTTGGCAGGGGACCAGGGGAGGCTCTGGGTTTTAGAAGTCTGTGGAATGGATGGATCATCTTGGCAGCTCCAGGACTGGCTCCTAGGCACCTCTCAAAATGCCATTGTAAGTTCATTTTTCCTCCAAACAGCAGCTTCTGAAATGTGAAGAGTGTCACTGTTCTGTGAGGAGGTGGACCTGAAAAAAATGAAGTGACTCTGAGCCTTGGAGCACAGCCTCCAGGCCTCCAATGGGGGCAGAGTACGGGATCTGTTTCCAAACCTCATGTTTTCAAGGCCCTTTGTTGTTCTTTCTTTCCATCTCAAAGAATTCATATTTGGAGGAAGAGAGGCTCAATCAAGTGACTCAGGGGTCAAAGGATTCACATCATCACTTATAGGAATGCCAGCCTCCTCTCAAAGACTCTCCATTTGGCCTGCCCCTTCACAGAAGCCAACAAAGTCCTGGACCAGAGGCAGAAGCAGTGAAACCAGATAGAGGATCACACTTTAGTGTCCCAGGCATGGGCAGCTCACTTTGCCAGCCCACATGACAGTAGAATGCATGTATACATTTTGATAGATCATACATAAGTGGAGTGTAACTTCTCATTTTTCTGATTATACATATTGCAGGATCACATCAGTCATGCAGTCACATGTATACATGAGGTAATAATGTCTGTTCCAGTCTACTATCCTTCCTTCTCTCACACCCCCTTCCCTTCTTTATACAAGGGTGTTTTGATTAACCAAGCAAAGAGGCTAGTATTTATTAAAGTGACTATTGTGCCTATTGTGAGCCAAAAGCTTAATATATATTATATTATATTTATCTCCCCCACACCCAGCCCCACTTCCCACCCTGTGTTGGGATAGAACCCAGAGCCTCGTGTATGTTCAGCAGTCTACACACCCAGCTACCATCCCACTCTTTAGATGAAGAAACAAATATGCAAGGGTATTTAAAAACAAAAAGCCCAAGGCCACCCACATGGCAGAATTGGGATTCAAACCCAAGTCTTTTCCATTCTATATCCGAGGCCCTCTCAACTTCACCATGCCAAGAATTACTGAACATCTTAAAGATGGTGAGCTGAGTTTTGAAGTCTAGCAATACAATAAGAGGCAATGTTTCCCAAAGAGCAGTTCCCAACAACTTGACTTAACAAAGCTTTGCTTAATTGAACTGAAGTTCAAGTAACTCAAAACTCTGCAGAACAGAATCCACTTTCACTGGAGATTTGAAAGGCACTGTGGGAACTCATCATACCCCAGTCCATCATTACAGACAGGTGGCAGACAGTGGATCCATTATTGTTGGCACTGCCTGCTCACAGACCCCAACCCAGCATGAATCCAGACTCCCCAGAGAATCTGAAGATGGCAGATCTCTGTTCTTTGCTGCTGTCCTCCAGACCTTGGCTGTAAACATCTCACCCTACCTGAGCAAAGGACCCTATTCCTTAATGCTCTACCGCCTTGAGCTGCCAGGGATCCCTATGCTCCCCTTCACCTTCAAATCCTTCAGTGGGGCTCCCAATTCTGTGTGTCCTCATCCATCCTGCTCCTCAGCACACACCTGTAACCTCCTGTTCCCAGGACCCTATTCAATGTGCTTTCTCCAAAGCCACACAGGATTGCCCAACCCACACCTGTCATCCATCAAAGTGACCTTCCTAACCTCTCCTAAGGGTCCAAAGCTGCCATATTCCTGTCTCTTGGGGCCTCTGCTGAGCTGGACTCTCAACTCCCCAGTCCTCTTCCAGCTCTGACCACTACTGTTCCTTGTCCCATATCAAGCACATGGGTCTCCCACTGCAGGACTTTAGCCATGGCATCTTGATCAGCGACTCTTGGCAATGTCTGCCCCTCAAGTACTTCATGTATAAGCACAAGCCAGCACCTCCCCAAGCTGCTTCTCTCCCAGCATCTGAACTGAGATTCCCTGGGACCTGTGGAAACAAAAGCTCCCCTGAAAGTGTCCAGAGACAAGCCCATTATCTTCTTCCTGATCCAACCAGGGTCTCACCTTCCCAGTTCCCCCCACCTGCTGTGTGTGCAGCCCTGTCCTCTAGGCCCACAGCCTTCCTTGCATCCCATACAATCCTGTGGCTTCTGAGATCCCTGCCTCCTCAGTCCTCTGGCAGTAAGGTCAGAGCCCGCCTGCCTTCTAGGCTGAGGTCCTGCTGCCAGTCTTCAGCTCCCAAATTAGTATTTCTGAAGCATGGCTCTATCAGGTAAAAAAAACAACCACAGTTTAACCAAAAATGTAGTGACCTGTCTATTTCTGTTGCTTACAATACAAAACGTGGCTCTGAAGACACCTGACCGATCTGCCAATCCTTTCTCCTGGTCCTAATACACACACACACACACACACACACACACACACACACATGCACACATGCTCCAAATCCTTGCTATGTTTCCCAGGAGGCCTTCATCTCCAGACAGGACCTGAAGATAGCAGAGGAGGAGGCTTATCAAGCCAGGCTGCCTGTATGAACTCACCCTTGTTGAACATTCTGCACCTCAGTTTCCCCACCTCTTCAATAGGTCCAACAACTAAATAAGATACTACATCTAAAGCTTATTTAATGGGACCTGTAATGTAATGAGTACTCAATAGAACCAAGAGTTTAACAATCCCTGAAGCAATCCAGACTCTGTGTCTGGTGCTCTGCCATGTCCCAGTCACTTGCCTCCCCCCACCCCAATCCTGTGGCATGCATTGGTATAGATGTCTTAGACTCTTATGGACTCCCCAACACCATTTAAATAAACAAGGGGCACTCTATAAATTCTTAGTTGAGTTGAACAAAATTAAATATCATGTGTTTAGCCTGAGACCAAAAGTTATTTATTCTGTCAGGAGAGAACCCCAATTCTGAGGGCCCATGGTCACAAAACTGGTCTCAACAAGAAATGAAAGAAATCCCATGGCTTTAGTAACTTCTTGTGGAATGAGCAGAGACTACAAAGCAGTATTTTCTGGAATGAGGCATTCACACAGAATCTAGCTTTGCAGGAAGTGTCGCTGGCAGGCCATCTTTGTGATTTGATGAACGTTGACCAAAATGCCCCTGACAGAACTGAGCTTAAAAAGCCATCTTTTCAAGATGGGGCCTTGAAAGTGAGTCACAGCAGAATCCCATCCCACCAACACCATCTGGGGAAACCAGCTAGGAATCATGAGGGAAGGTGTCAACTCCGGTAAGATGGAATAAGATTTCATAGGGGAAAGAATTCAGCTCCCTTTGCCCCACCCCTCAGGGCATCCAGTCCATCTGTTACACTCAGGATGGGAACCAGGATACCTATCTCTTTCCTAAACCCCAAAGCCCTTTTCTAATCCATGGAGGGAGCTGTGAGTTTAGGTCTTTCTCCCTGGCCCACCATAACTGAACTTTGTTCAAATATGTCTGCAAAGATAGCAGAACCCAAGGTAGGCCCTCAAGAGGAGGGCTGAGGGAGAACAAGACAGCTGCCTCAGTCTTCAGGATGAGAGACCCTTGGGACACTGACCAAATATTCTCCCTGCAAACATCGGGTTTGGAGGAAGTTGAAAAGAGCCATGAATATGTGCCAGACCCATCAAGATTTTTCACTGGTCCCCAGTTGGCATATTCAAACACCACTCAGCCTTTGAGGCTCTGCTCAGCCTGCCTCATCCAGGAAACCATCTGCTCTAAGACCCTGAAGCACCTCAAGTAGCACTATCTATCTGGTGTTGGGACAGATACTGTTGCCATTTTTAGGTGACCATTCATTCCTATTTGCTAAGTCATGAATCCTGCTCTTCTGTAAGTTCCTTGAGTGAGGGAAAGACCTCATACTTTATTCCCAACCCAATTCCCAGCAAAGCCAGTAATTTATCTCCACCATTACTTATTAGAACAATTCTGAGCCACAATGAAGAAGATAGGGTCACTGATCATTGACTCCCACACTCAGGAGCTGACAGTCCAGCGGGAGGAAAAAAGTAGCCTTGTCAACTGTCTCTAGTATGTCATGTGTTGAGAAGTAGGAGAAGGAAGTAAGAGAAGGGGAGATGTCCAAGCACAGAAACAGGGAAGTCATCAGGAAAAACTTCCTGAAGAAGGGAACATTCCAGATGACTTAAATGTGGGCATCAAAGTTTGGTGTGTGGGTTGTTTGGTTGGTTGGCTTATTGGTTGACTGAATGGATAGATGGAAGTTCGGTTAGTTGTATTAGTTTGTTAAAAGAATGTATAAATAAGAAAGTGGACAAGTAAATTAAGAAATGCTAACAAGCAGACCAAGGATAAAATTTGAACTGCTCCAATTCTATTAAAGAGAGCACCAGTTTAAGTTTCATGATACTGTCCCAGATAGATCAACAGTTTCCCCTTCCACTCTCCTTGCTGAGGTGCATTCTCTCTGTGCATTAGATGTTATTGCCAGGTTCAGGGTTATCAGTGGGGAAAGACAAGGAAATAAGGACCCACTCCAGACCTTAGGAAATTCATGGAAGCAAAGATGATGTGAAAGGAGTAGAGTGGGGCCTGGGGAGGAGGCAAGGTGTGGCAGGGGGAGAAGGGGTGACTTGGCTGCTTGGTTTCTCCTTGTGCTGGGGCCCGGGGAGCCTGGCTTCCATGCAAAGGAGGAGGCAGCCTTAATAGGAGACTCAGGTGCCATCTGTTGCTTTACTATGGAGGAATATTCTCGATCCAGCCAGGATTTTCTACACCCTGGGCTTCAGGGATAATGGTGGGGCAGAGCAAGGCAGACCCAGGCTGCCATCTTGGTTGACTTAGAAAGGCATAGGCGATCAAAAGGTGCCTTGGCTTTGAAAGTCCATGTGTGACCTTGCCCTTCCAATTTCTTCCTCATTCTCTGGCCTCACTCCTCCCCATCCTTCACACAGACCCCTGTCCTGAAGCCTCAGGGTCCCCTCTTTCTGCCTGGAATCCTTCCAAAGCTATCTCTGTCTCATCCTCTGGGCATCACTTCAATATCACCTCCTTGAAGGAACATTCTCTGATTCCCCAGCCTGAGATAGGGCGTCTGCTTTAATCACTGGTCCAGCATCTGACTCCATTCCTCACCCATGAGAAAAGGACCAACATCCTTCTTGTTCACTGGCGTGTCTATGGAACTTGGCCCAGCACATTGTAGGGACTCAGTGAGCAAATGGAAACACCTCCCAAACAGGGCTGCCAGCAGCCCAGGACAAGGGCAGAGCTCAGCCTTCATCTGCTGGGCCCCGTAATACCAGGTAAATACGAGACAGACTGAGGGACTGAGGGTACAGCATCTTCTGAAGCTTATCTGGATTATCACTCTCGAGGTCACCAGTCAATAAAAAACAAGCAATACCAAAATAAAGCTTTATTTTGTCCAGGTACCCCAGTCCATCCTGTGGACACTCTTCTCCCCAAATTCCTCTGGTCCCTGGCTTCCTTCCAGGCATCTCCCTAATCCATGGTACAGAATCTTCTTTGACAAACCCCCTCCAGGGAACACTGGGCATCTTCTCCCCTCTCCCCTGCTCCTGGAGCTAAGCCTTCCTTCTGGGACCCACCAATCCTTCAAGCCCAGAGGTGAGTCATCTGCTTATCACATGTCTGTGTGGCTGTCAAGCATCCCCTTCTTCAGAGTCTCATTCCCTGGATGTTGTTTTATGGGGTTTGGCTGTCTAGGGAAGCTGACAATTTTATCCATCCACTCCAGATGACTCCAACACTAATGCTGAATTTATAAAAGTGGTTACACTAAGTGTTGACAATATGGATGGTGTGTTTCTGAGTAACATGGTGATTCTATGGGGAACTGTGGGGAAGTCAGTAAAACATGGCAGTGTTTTCCCAGGTTTGGAAAGTTGGAGCTTTAACATTATGGAATTAACAGATATTGCACAAGGAACTCACAAAGCATTTGGAGGAGTTGTTTGACAGGAATGAGCAGGCTCATATAAAAACCAGAACTGTTCCTTTCTCTCTCTCCCTCTCTCTCTTTCTTGAGAGAGTAACTCTGAATTCACGCTCTCTCTCAACCTTAGTAATTTCCATTGGGAAATTCTGTCAGCTCCAGCAATGTTCCCCACATTGTGTTCTGACCCTGACCCTTTCCCAAAGATAAACAGCAATGTTGGCTAAAATTTAACCAGGGTACAGTCTCCTTGATGCCAATGATCTCGTGTCAACTGCAGGGCAAGTTAAGAGTTATGACAATCTGTTTCAAAAATAACTTGGTAGTTTGAAGTAGTTGAAGACTCACAGGAAGTTGCAAAAAGAGCAAAGAGTCCTGATGTATCTCACTTCCAGTGTCCAACTGGGAGGGCCATAGCACAGTGTCAATATTAGGAAATTGACTTAGGTACAGTGCCACACACATTATGCAGATTTTGTAAGTATGTATATGCACTCTATTTATTAGAAAAATTGCTCTATGACATTTTACCTCATATTTAGGTAAGAACAAATGTCACCATATCAGATTGTAGAATTTTTTCATCTCCAAAACAAAATTGCCTTGGGCTACTTCATAATGAATTTACCTCCTTTCGACTCTAATACCTGAAAAGCAGTAATCCAATCCTTGTCACCATAATTCAATCACTTTAAAAAACTTATAGAAATGGAATCATCTATTATGTAGCCTTGAAGATCAATATTCCTCACTCAGCATAATACCCTTGAGATCCATCCAAGTAGTTGCAGTTGTCAATAGCTCATTCCTTTTTATGACTGAGTAGTATTCCACTATATGAATGTACTACAGTCTATCCACTCATCAATTGAAGTACTGCTGGTTATTTACAATTTGCGACTTTTACAAATAAGTTGCTATGAGTACTCATGTACAGTTTTTTTCTGAAATTACCTAAATTTAACAGGTGAAGTCACAGAGGTAAAGGACATCAAGTAACCTAAACAATGTCACACTGCTAGCAATTTGAATAAAGATGCTAACCCAGGTGGTGACTCCAGACACTATGCTTTTAGCCATCTGTAAGACTGAATCTTGCCAGCTGTGTTGGCACCCACCAGTAATCCCAGGGTCTCAGGAGGTTGGAGAAGGAGGATTTCAAGTTCAAAGCCAGCCTCAGCAACTTAGCAAAGCCCTAAGCAACTCAGCAAGACACTGTCTCTAAAAAAAAAAAAAAGACTAAAATTCTTGAAGTTAAAAATAATTAACCCTATAAAGTTAATTAACAGGTCAGGAAGATGCATTGTGTTTATCAGAGGTTTTATGTTCCCAGGAGAGTGTGGTGTGCTGCACATTCCTGGAGATGATGCAAAATTGTAGGGTTGTAAGAGTCAAAAGCTGCAGAGTGGAGGTCTAGCACTGGACATGCTACATAGGGGTCTACCCAGAAAGGTCTCTTCTTGCTCCCTGTTCCCTCCTGCCGTGAAGATTCTGCTGGTCAGAAAGCATCTTGCTATTACCCTTAACCCCTGAAATTTCTATTCTGTGGTTCTTCTCACCTGGTCCCTCTCACTGGAATGCCCTTCCCTGATTGTCCCCCAAGGTCCCTTCTATCAACAGATCCTTCCTTGGAGAGTCCTGGGTACCTTCTCCATCCAGTGATGTTCTCAGCCCCTTTCATATTTATCTATTCTGTAAACAGGAGTCTATTTAAAGCTCCCCAAGGAGTAGGGAGGTTCCAGGCACTGAGCTGAAGCAGGATAAGCAGAAATAAATATTCTGCAATCTCTAAGCCCAGCCATCAAGCAGGTCAGTCTGCAGGTATAGAGAGACACCATGCAGAGATGAATGGATGAGGATGCAGAACCCAAAGCACCGATCTTGGGGCATCAGAGACCTGCCTGGATTAATTCTCCTGGGCTTTTATTCTGCTCATGATCCTGTGAGCTGAGGAGGCATGGAGAAGATTGATGATGCACAGGAACGTTCTCCATGGATTGGCTCCTGGACGGGGCTATAGTCCCCTGTGCTCAGCGGGGATACCCATTGAGACCCTAAAGCCACACGCTGCTCCACTGAAGCTGGCTGCACCTGCATCCTGTTTCTGTCAGCATCTTCAGTATGAACAAGGGTCCTGGAGAGAGGGATCAGCCTCAAATGCAGGACCTCCTTCCCACCTTAGACCACAAGTAGCAGAGGCCCTGCACTCCTGGTGCTGCTCACCTCTCCTCAGGAATCTTTCCTGCTTCTTCTGAGTTTGATTTCCTCCCTCTCTTGGCCTCCTGCTCCCCATAAAACTCAATCTCCTTTTGTTTTCAATTCAATTAAGGGCCAATAATTCCACCCACAAGTCCACACACTGAAAGTGTGGTCACTACTTGGCTGGTGGACCTGGAAGCAGGGGTTTGGAGAGTACTCTGGGGACGAAGTCCAGGTGAATATAAGCTAGGGGGGCAGAAAAGGGACCCACACAGGGCCTTTCTGACTTCTAGACATGAGATGAGATGTCCTCCCCAAGCCTCAAGTTTCCCCATATGTGAAATGAGCCCATGAGACACTGGTATGGTATGAGGATTTTATTTTGTTTTGTTTTGTACCAGGGATTGAATCCAGGGATGCTTAACCCCTGAACCACATCCCCAGCTCACCCTGACATTTCAAAATTTACAGACAGGTTCTTGCTAAGTTGCTTAGGACCTTGCTAAGTTGGTAAGTCTGGCTTTAAATTCATGATCCTCCAGCCTCAGACTCCTGAGACAGGGAGATTGTAGGTGTACAGCACTCTGTCTAGCTCTGGTATGAGTTTTTTTTTTTTTAATTTTTTTTGTTGTAGACGGACACCTTTATTTTATTTATTTTTATGTGGTGCTGAGGATCGAACCCAGGGCCTACACATGTGCTAGGCGAGCACTCAACCACTGAGCCATAACCCCAGCCCGTCTGGTATGAGTTTTTAGTCTTGTTTTTCCACTCACCAAACTTTATGCTTGTTTTAATACCGATTTAAAGATAAATTATGTTAGTTGCATAGTTTGGAATACTTTCCAGCAGTGAACAATGATGGGGTGGATCCACAATCCACTGCCTTGAAAAGATAACCAAAAGGTGTTCTTCAAAAAGTTGCAGAAAGTTTATGTGTGTGTGTGTGTGTGTGTGTGTGCACGCATGCATGTGTGTGTGTGCGTGCACATACAGGATCCCCTACCCACAGACACCAAAACTCTGGATGCTCAAGTTCCTTATATAAAATGGCACAGCATACAACCTTTGCACGTCTTCCCATATCTTAAATTGTCATTATAATGGTATCATAGTTTAGGTGATTTATGATGCCTAATACAATGACAAGACAAAAGGCCTGTATTTGTTCAGTATAGCTGATTGTTTTTCCTTAGTATTTTGACCTGAGGTTGGTTAAATCTGCAGATGCAGACTCCTTGGATAGGGAGATGCAACTGTGCATGAGAGTGTGCTCACATGTGTGAGGGTGTTTGTATTTTACTTAAGAAACAGACCAACATAACAAGTGGGATCCAGATCCAGAGAGAAATAAAAATGACTCGTGGGTATGAAACCTGAAAGCTGCATACCCTACTTTTAAATACTGACCTGAGATGGATTGTGGCAGCAGCTCTGTCTGTTGATAGAAATCGCATCAGGCAGGGTTTCCCTCCCAGCTCCTGCCTTTCCTGCATGGACTCCTGTATGGAATGCTATATCAAAACAGCCTCTTGCAGAGATGGTTGGACATTTCTGCTTTCTGGTCTCACTCTGGGTCAGGAAACACTGAGAAGACAAAAGCCACTGGGTCATGGCATGAGTGGTAAAGGGTTTGAGAATGAAGGGGGAATTGCTTGTATTCCTGCTCTCGCTTGAAGCCCAAGACTGGGATCCTCAGCTTGAGTTCTTCTCACCTGGTTCTCCTGCTTGACTCCAACTAGAGGGATTGATGGGAAGAAGAGAGGGATCCTGGCCAAATCTTGGAACAAGTCCCTATCTAGAACTTCTTAAAGAATATATGAGTCCCTTTCAAGAAGTGAAAATGAAGGGATCTACCCATATTTACTTAAATCCATTTATTTTAAAATTTAAAATTTTTACCCATTAACTCCTTATATCATACTTATGTAGAAAATGCCAGTCCTTATCTTAAAATTACAAACACAACCTAGAAGCCATAAAATTTAAATTATTGATCTTAATTTACAATGGCAGAGAATGATGTTTGCTTGATTCTAAACCATCCATGTCAGGTCATTAGGGAAAGTTGATATATTTTAGATCTTCCTCTGCATGTAAATTTTGTATGCAGTTAGAAATGGCAACTAATGAGAGACCCAGAAGGACAGTGATTTAAATGAATTGATATTTTATTGGTCTCTTGTGTGGAAATAATCACGAAATACTTGATCTTTTCCGCTTTATGATCCTCAGAATATGACCACCTAGTTCAGGGCGCCTCATGATCACAGTGTAGCTGCTATGGCTTCAGCATCTGTACTCCCTACAAGAAGAAAATACAAGGAGGAAAGAATTGCTTCTCAGTTACACCCATCAGTTTTAAAGAAAATTCTCAGATAATCCACCTATGGCCTTCTACTGTTGCTTTGGTAACTCTGTATTCAAGGGAAGCAGAAAACAAAGCATTTTGACTGAGGATATGAGCACTTCAAGTAAGTTGCTCTGGAAGTTTGACAGAATGAACTTCGAGTAGGAGAGTAGCAGTGGCTACTACACTCCACGTCTTTCTATCTCAAGTAATTCCAAAGGAGAGAATACCTGTTCAGGTAGGGAGAACAACTTATTATAAATAGGGTCCCATTCTTGTGTTTGTAACATGATGTGGAGTTCCACTGGTCAGGTATTCACATATGAATATAGGAAAGTTATGTCTGATTCATTCTATTGCCTTTCCCATTCCTACTCTATCTCTACCTCCCTTCCCTTTATTCCTCTTTGTCTAATTAAGTAAACTTCTATTCTTCCCACCCTTTATTGTGAGTCAGCATCTGCATATCATAGAGAAAATTCAGTCTTTGGATTTTGGGATTGGCTTATTTCACTTAGAATGATATTCTCCAGTTACATTCATTTACTGACAAATGCCAGAATTTAAATTTTTATGGCTGAGTAATATTCCTTTGTGTATACATACCACATTTTCTTTATCCATTTATCTGCTGAAGGGCACCATGACTTGGCTACTGTGAACTGAGAAGCTATAAACATTGATGTGGCTATATCACTGCAGTTTGCCAGCATGACAATTTCATTGGCAGAGATTATGGCAAGTTCTTTGTGGGGTGGTCAGCAATAGCTCTGACAACTGCCCATGTCCCCATCATGTAACACAGCCTTTCCACCTCTGGGATTTAGGCCACAGATGATGTTCCATGCCTTTCAAACAGCCTATGTCCAAAGGCTTTCATGGCAGCATTGACTGACATGAAAGATAGGACACAAACTAAACAGCCATCAACAGGGCACTGGGGAGTTGAAAAGGAGCCCTTCATGGGTGGCACAACTAACATATAACCAGAATGAGGACAGTCTTCAAGGGTGGAGTCTCACCCATCTCTGAGATGCATCCTGAAGTGAGCAGGGTTGGATGTACCTGGTGTCTGCTCAGTAATCTCTGCTGGGAAAGAGTCTGTAAAGATATGCTTGCACCTTTGTGCAGAGGCTGTACAGGGCAGTGAAGGATATGAAACTGATAAAACTCCAAAGCTGTGTGACCCAGGAGGAGTGAGAGAGGGAAGCCAAATCTTTGATCCTTCCAACAAATAATTTCTCAGTGACATGACAGTGAAACTACAAATTAATCTTGTCCCCATGTCAATACAATGACCCCTGGAGGTCAGAAGAGCCCTGGACTCTGAACCCTGAACCCTCTACCACTGCCTTGTAAAAAACACTGTCTAATTTAAAACCATGCCCAGTAGAAATATTTCCAGATGTCTGCAACATTTGCCCACATCCTGTTGAAGTTTTCAAGAACTAGGACACCCCTCAATGTAACCTATGTAAATCCATAGCGCCCCTGTAATTGGTGCCTTTTTCTACCCAGAAAGTGTGCCTATCTGATACCTGACTCTGCTGCTGAATGAAGGCTTTGCTGAATTTGTGAGGTCTGTACCCAAGTCTGTCACTTTTGTACTTACAGGAGGGTTACTGGTCTGAGACTTTCCAGCCCCTAGGGAAGGGAATTGTGACCACAGGACACAGAAAAGGGACAGAAAAAAGTGGAATCTTTCTCCTTCCTGCTTTCTTCTTTCTTTCCCTTCTTCCTTCCCTTTCCTTCCTCCCTCCTGCCACCTCCCTTCCTTCCTGTCCTCATTTTCTTTCCCTTCAGGATTCTGAACTATGGTCTCTGATGAAGTGATCAACTCATTTAAAATGAATAAAATGTTGAACTTGTGAATGCATTTGTTAAAAAAAAAAGGTTCTTGGCTTTAAGAGATTTTTTAAATAAAATGACTTTCCTTTTATTCCCATATTTTTCCAATCCTAGATACAGTTTTGTGTTTTCTAGTTCCTCCCATGATGAGCACATATGCTTCTGAAGATATACATCTATAGTTCACAAATGCACATAAGTAAAATAAATTTGAAAAACCCAGACAGACTTCTACCCACAGATGCAGAGGACCTTCTCCTGGGTGGATGCAGTGTTCTCCCCTGGTGTCCGCCTCTTAGCCCTGCCCCACTTACTTAACATGTTGCCACCTGATAAAGGTGGTCTGTGTTCCTGCCAGTGTATTTAATTAATTTTCTGTCATGAAAAGTTCCAGTCTCCCACCTCAGAGACCTAGAGAGAGTTCACCTTTCCTTTTGCAGGAAGCAGCTGCTTGGGTGCAGCTAATTTTTTTTAAAAAGTGAGAGAAGGGAAGGTCCACTCCCTTCCTCTTGCCCACCCACCTCCATTTGCACTCATTTGAATATTAGTAGTTCGCATATTAACCAAGGACTTCCAAGGGTGGACAGGCCTCAACTTGAACTCAATTTAACTCATCCATATTCTAATTACTCTGGAGATTGGTGCTCAGTATTCATTGAAATTATTGGAGGAGCCAGACCTAGTGTGGGCCACTCTACCATTAATCCAATTAATCAGCCTGTGGATTGGCCACCTTGATAAGTGTCCTTGTTCAGCACTGGAGACTATGGACAATCCCTGGCCTAAGGGATAATATGCAGAGGCAAGGAGGGTTTGAGCCCACCCTGAGTCCTGAGTGGTGTTGGGCAGGAGGGGATGCTGGCTATTTTTTGGAGGGGTGTCCTGGATCATGCAGAGGCAGCTGCTGTCCTTCAATGATCACTCTGTCATTCAATACTTCAGACTTTTCCCCAGCTCATGGCTTCCTCCCCATGGGCTTCCTGCCCAGGGAGGCTGAGCTATACCCAAGGGCTCTGGGACTCTGGCCTCCTAAAACACAAATATTTCACAAAATGTGACTGATAAACTTGGTAAGATAATTTATCATCAACTTAATTTAAAAGGCTTATATGATAATTTATTGAACATACATGTTTTATGAGCATATCTGAAAACATTTTTCTCCATCAAGAGTAATGTGTGTTAGTTTTTACTTTCCAAAGAATTGAATGGTTTTCAAAACTCACTGAATAAAGTTGATTTAAATTACTTAAATAGGTATTGTTATTAACATTTTATCCCTTTAATAGTCCCCATAAAATATGTTTAGAAGCATGAAAGAATATTATATATTCTAAAACTTGGATTACTTAGGACACACTAAGAAGGTGACTTTCTACAATCCATGCAGAGAGACCAAAAGAGAAACCAAACCTGCAAACACCTTGATATGGACTTCTAGGTTCCAGAAGAATTGGAAAATAAATTTCTGCTGCTTAAACCAGCATGTCCACGGTAGTTTGTTAAAGTAGAGCTAGAAAAATTATATACCATCAGATTCTGACAAAGTTTTAAAGTCAACATTTGTCTCCTCTGTTAAAGATCAAATTGGTTCTCAGCCTCTGGAGTGCAAATTTAGGACATTCGTTATCATAATGGTTTGGGAAGAAACTATCCTTTCAATAGTCACAAATAAACAAAACACCACCAAACCATTTGGCATAGAAATTAAGTCCTTCTGATTGGAAAATTCCAAGTACCTGAAGTTTACCAAAAGTGGATAAAAACCAGGCTTACTCAAGAAGTCACATCTGAGCAGTGCAGTGTCACCTCTTCTGTGGAGGGCACACTTGAGGACTGGACCCCAAGGCAGACGTGGAAAACACAGTCTCATTACAGAGGCTCAACACATCTATCAGCCTGAGTTTAAATGTAGGCTGTGTGACTGTCAGATGATGGACTGGTGGTCATGGAGGAGCCTCAGAAACCATGCTTCAGCTCCCATTTTGATGATTTTGAGATGTATGAAAATGTTTAATAAGCAACTACCATGTGTACAACTGTACCACAAAGTGAAGGATAATGGACTTTTCTTGTCTAACCACTAATAAAAAAGATGTGCCCAAACATTTCCTTCAGGATGTTTTTTAGTGACTAATCTTATGCCCAGGCTATTGATCAGTGACAGTTTTTTAAGACTTCTTTAGCATTCTTTCCTATTTTTTAAATGTATTTTTAGTTGTCAAAGGATTTTTAATTTTATGTATTTATATGTGGTGCCGAGGATTGAACCGAGGGCCTCACACATGCCAGGCAAATGCTCTACCACTGAGCCACAACTCCTGCCCCTACCTTAGCTTTCTTTACCTCTTTTTTTAACTTTAAATGCATTTTATTATTTTTTTATTTTCATAGACTTCAGATAGAATACCTCTATATCTTTAACTTTTAGCACTTATTTGATTGCTTTTATTGGTGATTGTTATTTATACAGAATGGTGGATTTCAGTGTGGCATATTCATATACATATAAAAACATAATTTCATTTTACACCTCTTGACTTTAGTAAAACTTTAATAAAGGAGGTCAGACAAAGAAGAGTTCTTAATCTATAGAAACATATATACATCCTGCAAAACACATGCTATTTGCTTCTTTACAGTAAATCCAAGCTGTGCTTTTTAGAAAGTGGGTTCCAATAAAACAAAACAAAACAGGGCCCCTGGGACTGAGGGACAGCTGTGAAGGCAAAGCCAAGAGGACCCTTCTCAAGGGGTGAACAAACAACAGAGCTCCCTTCCCTACCAGTGTGAGGCAAATTGAAAGATCATTGATTTATTGTCAAATTTAAGAGAATTATTTGATAACAAGAAAAACTGCTAAATGTCAAACTTTATAGAAAGATAATGTGAGAGTAAATAAGTCAGTGATCAGTCAGTTAAAGTCTCCTAAATAAATATACAGGATCTAAAAGAGGGATCAGAAAGAACAATGAAGTCAGGTAGTGTCTCCTCTAAGGTACCTCATAGAGCAGGGCCCAACAGCTGGGCAAGTTCTCAGCAAATACTCAAGAAGTTGAGAAGACTCAGGGGCATCTCACTTTTCACCACCTGCTGCAATGGCAGTTTGTGGAGTAGAAGCACACTAGACAAAATTCCTAAGTATGGAGGTAACCAACCTGAAATGACTACCCAAAATAACAACAGAATGCTTTTTGACTGAGGGCACTTCAGTTGATACACAGGTCAGAGCTATGATCCGTGGAGCAGACATCACACTAGGTGTGGGTCTGGGATAGGTGAACCCGGACTGTACTGTGGAGGAGACAGGAGCAGCAAGCCAACAGAAAACAATGGGATGGTGAATTCAACCTCACTAAAACTCTTAGGCAGACCAACTGTGAAAGCTCTGGCCTTGGAATATGAATATGGGTCTAGGTGCCTGAAAAAATGGTACAGTTATGGTTCTAGAATGCTGCTGCTGAGCCACCAGTGCTGAGATGCAGGGAATTCTCACATGTGCAATATGCCTGTATCACATGGGCACAAGGAAAGGGCACGCAGTTCCTTGCCACAGTCTCCCTCCTACCTCCTTCCCTGTCTTCTCAAAATCTCTGAGTTGGTTTGAAGGAGAGTCAAAGGAAAACAAAAACATTTTGTCCCAAGGCCCACTCAGTCTGGTAGAGCTTAGTTTCTGAAGATAGAATTCTCTAGTGTAAACATGGATTATCATACAGACTAGCCATAAGATCTGAGGGCAATTGATTTAATTTTCCAAGTCTCAGTATTTTCACATATGAAATAATGTAGTCACAGAAATGACTTCATGGCATAATTGAGACGTTCAGCCAGGAGTAGTGGTACAAACCTGAAATTCCAGCTACTTGGGAGGCTGAGGCAGGAGGAGTATGAGTTCAAGGCCATTGGCCACTTAGTGACACCTTGTCTCACAACAAAAGAATAAAAAGGGCTGAGGATAAAGCTCTATAGCTTAGTGGGAGAGTGTTCCTGGGTTCAATCCCTAGTACCATGAGAAAAAAGAAAAGAAAAGAAAAGAAAAGAAAAAAAGGATCAGATAAGAGAAGGCATGGATAATGATACGTGGCAAAGAGCAAGCATTCATTCAAAGCATTCATACAAAGCAGGAAGCTGGATTATTGGTATCTCAAGGCCACTTCCAACCTTGTATACACAAGGAGAGGGACTGTAACCTCCATAGTTTCACTCACCCCTCCACATCAATGACAAACACTAGGCATGGTACAGAGCAGGTTCCTCATAACTACTGGTTGAATGAATGAATAATCGAACAAATGAAAAATAAATGAAAGAGATATCTGATTCTAAAGGAAAACAAAAGAGAATGGTCTACTTCATTCTTTGGCAATAGCTAAAATTGCTAATTGTGAATAATAAACAAGGTTACTTTTAAATATCTGGAAAGTAGTCTTGCAAGTTGCACATCTTGACTGGGAAATCAACTCCCAAGGATCCTGCAAGATTCTCTGGGCAGGTAAGTGAAAATGCACTGCAGGTAAGTGAAATGCACTGATCATCAAAAGTAAATGTGACTGGTGGTCATCTGCTCTGATGCTCATTACAACTCAGAAAGCAGAAATTAAATATGACCATAAACTCACCTTTTGTAGTTCTGAACAAGAAATCATGTCATTAACTACACAGGCTTTATTTGTATAATTGTCAGAAGGAGAACACACACACACACACACACACACACACACACACACATATACACACAATTTCTTTTAGAACACCTCCAAAATGTGATAATTGATCTGATTTATCTGGTAAATTAAGCTGTGTACAATTAGGGTTAAGCAGTTTTCTTTTCTCTTGAGATACCATGCTTACTTAACAAAGAATATCTGAACAGACCTTTAAATTAAAAACTTCTTAAAATAGAAACAACTTTCATTCACTATGTTATCAACTGTCTGGCACCATATTTGTATCCATTTCCTAGAAGAATAAAGGTTCTTTCAGAATATATCTGTCATTTCTCCACAGTGACTGATTAAACCTGCAACTGAAAAATGTTCTGAACACGCTACTCGTAGTACAAGCATGATTTATTTCTGTTAGAGACTGACTGCTGGAGTGTGAAAGAAACTCATGAAAAATCTGACTGTGATCTTACATTGTTAAAAAACAAAAGGAAAAAATCCAAGAAGGAAAGAAAGAGAGAAAAAAGCTTAATGACTGATACCCTGAGCCTATAAACTCTCATATGGTGCTTTTCTCTCTTGGTCTTCTTTAGCAAGCAATTAAAGAACACAATTAGTTCTGGGAATATGGCATACACTGGTTGTTTGGGGAAATCAAGTGCATTAAAACAATTTTATTTTATGCTAATATCATGGAAAGTTAATGAATGAGATCAGAATATTGTACTATAAGAAAATGATGGAAAATAAACAATAATATTATTTACTTCAACTTAAAATGAGGTTCATGGCACAAGAAGCTTCTGTGTAGTCTTCACTATCATTGGCTTGGCCCTTTAAAAACAACACAATGGTGTTGAAAACTTTACTGAAAGAGGAATGAATAAAATCACCATATCCTTTGAACTATACCTCCCTTTCTTTCTGGAAATTTTAAAACTAGGACTTTAGACCTGCAGGTTTTGTTTGGCTTTAGAATACCTGAAAGTGCAGATCAGAATGATGCTCAATTCCCATCACAATTGTGGACAGAATGTTTCAAAGAGAGAGCCTCAGTAGTACAGTGGACTCCATGAATGAGTGACATGAACTGCAGCAAGTGCAAAGTAAGGTCAGCCATCCAAATTGGAGCCATCAGATGTGGCACCCTACAATGCAGCAATGGAATATCAGTCACTGGGCCTTGGTGATACACAAAGGTTGGGGACCTTAAATCTTAGGATGCAGAGGAGGGTGGAACCAGTAGGGTAGACATCCACTTATCTTTCTGGTTTTCCTCACCACAGCCTATTTCCTGGAATATAGATTATCAATTTCCAATACCTTTACCACATAGCCCCACCCTATTCCTTTGTATCCTTGAACACTAATAGATTTACTTGTTGGAGTAGGAGAAAATAATAAGATTTCAGGTCAAGACTTGGTTCTGCCACTTACTAGCTATGCAACAATGATGAAGACCCATGGAAAAGACCTGTTTTCCCCTTTACAAAGAAGGGATAATACCAGCCTCAAAAGGTGTTGGGAAAATGATTTATATGACAGTGAGCCATAAACTATAACATATTAATCAATCCTAGTTATTCTTATCCTTTTAGTGTTTCCTTTGCTCCCTTGGTTTTATGACTTATTATTATTATTATTATTATTATTATTATTATTTTTATTATTTGCCTTTCATCATTCAGGTAATCCCTATTTTTTATCTCTTACTGAGTTGAATGACACAGCACAAAGCCCTAAACTGAATTCTGTTTCTACCTCTGGTGTGACTTCACACAAACAACTCAACCTCTCCAAGTCTTGATTCTTCAACTTCAGGATAAAGGCCAATTTCTAGGCTATTAGACCTCAAATATGCTTCCTGCAAACAAGAAACCCCATTGCTCTTGCTTTCTCCCAAATAAACTATTTCCTAAAACAAAGATCAGTCAAAATAGAAATAAACTTAAATGAAATATACAGATTTAGAAAGAAAACACTGTGATTCTAAGGCTGATGATGTTTTATAGTATAATCACTTTTTTGTGGTAGGAATGACAATTTTTTGTTGGTTCTTTTAAGTTATACATGATAGAATTCATTTTGATATAATTATACAAGCATGGAATATATGTTATTACCCCTCCTTTTTTTTTTTACAAAAAATCTCAATTATCCTAATAAGTGCATGAATTTTACATTAGAGGACTAATTACAAGAGTAATGAATATCTATCCTAAGTCCCCTTGATAGTCTCCACACCCTCTAAGACATGTGGACTTGATGTCTTCTAATTACACTTGTCATCTCTTTGAACCCTAGATCCCTAAACCTTACCCTGAGCCAATTCTTATTTGAGTGTTACCTGGTCCTTTTGAGTGTTACATGGTCTTCAAATATGTGTCACTGTCTCTAATGAATGCTTTTGTTTGGTGTTGTTGTTTTATTCTCTTCCTCCTCCCATACACACTGGAGATATTCCTTCTGTTTCCTTAGGAAGATGAAATTAGTATTCTTTTCCAATGTATTTCAAAAAACATAGCATTAATGACAAAGGTATGAAATTGTGACAATTCATAAAACATGTGAAATTTAATATACAATAGCTAATAGAATGAACAGAATTACATTTTACAGTGCTCATGTGATTTTGTTTATGGTGTGTACAAATGTTCCCAATAATCAATCTCTCTCTCCCCTTCCATCTTCTTCTCTGTCTCCTTCTCTTCTCCCCTCCTCTCCACTTACCCCTTCCTTCCCTTTCCTTCACCTTATCCTCCCTTCTTCACTTTCCTTTAACCCCAGTTCTAAAACTGGGATGAA